>NC_000075.6:43886385-44038885 GCF_000001635.26 Mus musculus
GCTTTTGTTTTGGAAAGTTAACTCTAAAATTCGGTGCATTCCCTGTCACTCTCTTGGTGCCAAAACCAGGACTTAGGGAGCATCCTGACCCTGAGGCAGGTGTGGACTGGTGTTCATTCATCTTTGTCAACTTGACAGGCTTTGGAATCACCTAGAAAGACACACCTCCATATTTAATCAAGGAGGAACAGCGGGCACTAAGTATGGGAAGCATTCTCCAATACACTGGGGTCCAAAAACGAGGGAAAAGAAAAAGGAAGGAAGGAAGGAAGGAAGGAAGGAAGGAAGGAAGGAAGGAAGGAAGGAAGGAGAGAGAGAGAGAGAGAGAGAGAGAGAGCAAGCCAGCATAGGTTCAACAGTATCTTTTCCTGATTCCTGGTCCACCCGGATGTGAGCAAGCAGTGCCCCACTTACCACCATAGACAGGAGCCATTCCCACCACCACGCCTTTTCCCATCACAATGAATTGTGCCCTCACACCATTGTGAGCCAGATTAAATATCTACTGCCCCCAAATTGCTTTGTGTCAAGTTTTGGTTACAGAAATGAGAAAAGAAGCTAATATAAACTCCTAAAGAGTTGCAAAGATACTTAATGCTGGTGATAAAAAGTTACCCAGTAGCCAGGCTTGGTGACACACGCCTTTAATCCCAGCACTCGGGAGGCAGAGGCAGGCGGATTTCTCAGTTCGAGGCCAGCCTGGTCTACAAAGTGAGTTCCAGGACAATCAGGGCTACACAGAGAAACCCTGTCTCGGAAAAAAAAAATTACCCAGAAACAACACCAGGAGGTGTTTCCCAGACTGGGACCTTCTCCTACAAGGTCACAAAGTTACCTGTGGAAATGAATACATTCAACCCCAAGAGTGGCACCTTCAGAGCTGCCAGCTGTGTTCGGTGGCAACAGCAGC
This sequence comes from Mus musculus, assembly GCF_000001635.26. Lineage (NCBI taxonomy): Eukaryota > Metazoa > Chordata > Mammalia > Rodentia > Muridae > Mus > Mus musculus. The sequence continues at coordinate 43,887,296 of NC_000075.6, forward strand.
CAGTTGCTAGTGAGTCGTGTTTGCAGGAGTGATGATGAGGCCCACGTGGATGGAGACGTGCGACCCTTGCTAATTCTTCACATGCTCTGTTTGCCGCCTTTTATATATCAACCGAACTACAATTATCTTTACGGCTGGCAGAGTAAATCACCAGTATGTGTCAGAGAGATTTGCTCCTGTGTTTTATTACATTATATATGAGCTCTGCAATTTTAAGAGGTCATTACTCAGCTAATCATACGAAACGTTTTCATGGACAAACAGTGATGTTGGTGGGAGCTGAAGCCAAGAGAACCCCTGGCTAGGTCCCTGCAGAGGGATTCTGGGCAGGGCCTTAGAGGATCATCTTGTCCAAACTCCTTACTTCCAAGCTTAGCGCACTGAAGACAGATTCAAGACAGGTGGGATTCTGCATTTTATGAGGGGTTTCAACAGGGAGCTGTTGGGGAAAAAAAAACCCTGGGTGATCATGTGACTCTTGCCTCCTGCAAATCCACCCAACAGAAACATGTGCTATAGATATCAAAGGAGCTGCTCCAGAATGTTCCTAGTAGCTGAGTTTTCTACAACAGAGTGAAGAACAGTCTCCTCCTGCCACTCCCCTCCCCTCCCCTCCCCCCCTCCCCCTCTCCCTCCTCTCCCCTCCCCCTCTCCCTCCTCCTCCCCCTCCCTCTCCCCCTTCCCGTCTCTCTCTCTCTCTCTCTCTCTCTCTCTCTCTCTCTCTCTCTCTCTCTCTCTCTCTCTCTCTCTTGTGTGTGTGTGTGTGTTTGCGTGCACCCACACACACTTATGTGCACATGTGTAGGAACCAGACGGTCTTCTTTTCCACCTTGTTTTGGAAGGATGCTGGAGCGCATCCGTTCATCCAGACCAGCAAGCTGCAAGGATCTTTCTGCCTCTGCCTTCCTGAGGTTGTAGGCACAGGTCACTGCACCTGCCTTTTAAAGTGAGCACTGAAGATGTGGAATCAGGTCCTGCTGCTTGCACATCAATCATTTTATCTATGAGCCTTCTTTTCAGACCTGGAACTCACTAGGATCCTCCGGCCTCAGCTTCCCGAGTGCTGGGATAACAGAAGAGGCGTAATTGTGCGATATTATATAATAGAGCTAGACGGTGGAAAGGGTGTGTCATCTGTAACTAAGGAACTACTGAGAGGTGGTAACCCTGACAATCCCGAGGTTCCCTCCCTCTTGGCCTTGCAGCTGCTGCACTGCTCATGGCTTAGGCATCAATTTCACCTACTCACACAGCTCTCAAAAAGCCCCAGGAAGTGCTCCTCCTCCAGTCCCAGGTCCAAACTGGAGATTCTCAGGATGACTCCTCCCCGACCCCTCTCCTCTGTGTCTCTGTCAACAAACAAACTTTGTTGTTGCACCTGACACTGGTGTTCGTTCTGACGCCTTCTTCTCTGACTGTGGGTTATATGGACAAAGGCAGTGTGACGAAATAAATACAGATGAGGCTCTGCAGTCAAACACCTGCTCCCCCCCACCGCCCCCTTCCGTTCTGTCACCTTAAAGAACAGATCAACAACCCGAGTCTCAATTGCACATCTGTTGTGCTGAACAGATTCTCTTCACAGCCCCAGCTTGGGAAGTGGCAAAAAGCCTTGAACCTACATTTCTTTCCAGCTTCCCTGATGTCAGCAGCCCTTCCCGAACTCCCACTTCATATCAGGCATCCTGCAAGCAGGACACATGGCCTGCAGTGATCTCTGGTGTTTTTCCTTTTGGGAGTTTGGTGCTCCGGTGTACTGATACCTCTTTAGGCAATCACTCCTTCCTCACCTGTCACTCAGGTGGTTCATCTGTAGCTGACCCTCCATCCCACCTCCCAGTTCAGGACACTCCATCATCAGAGTTAACATCTGTTCTGGGCTAGGTTTCTAATGAACTTTGGTTCTGTGGAAGTCAGCCCTGGGGCATCTATGGAATTGTTGAACATAGACTGCTGTTTATTCACTAAGGTTGCCAGGCAAATGGAGCCCTGGATCTGCCAAGGGATAGCCTTCCTAAAAAGAAACCTGGGACAAGATATCGCTAGGATGTGATTTAAAAAAAAAAAAGATTTGCTTATGTATTATGCACACAGTGTTCTGCCTGCATATATGCCTACTCACCAGAAGAGGACACCAGACCTTATTATAGATGGTTGTCAGCCACCATGTGGTGGTTGGAAATTGAACTCAGAACCTCTGGAAGAGCATTACTGCTCTTAACCTCTGAGCCATCTCTCCAGTCCAGGAAGTGATTGTTTACAGTCTCCCTTAGCAACCATGGTGAGAACACATCGGGGTTTCTAACACTTGCTAGTGAAATAATTGTGATTAACTGTCCTCAAAATGGCCAACATTGACTGGCATTCCCTGTACCCTGGACATTGAGCCAAGCACTGTAAAAGCATCTCATTTAATTCTCCCACTGCTCTGCCGAGGCAGGCACAGGTGGATAAGCATTCTCCAAAAATCTACATCAAACCAGAAGCTCACGTCCCCGTCTCGGCTTTACAGATGTAATTATGATGAGCTCATGCTGGATTAGGGTAAACTCTACCCAGTGACTGATGTCTTTATAAGAAGAAGGGAGGAGACAGAGGCAGACAAACACAGAGAAGTAATGAATCATATAAATGTGAAGGTGAAGACCAGGGTGCTGCTGCTACACCCAAGTGTACCAAGGGATGCTGGGAGCTACTCACACTGGGAAGAATTAAGGAAACATTGTACTCTGAGAGACTTTCACTGCCTTGCCAGAGCCACAGTTCTGGACCTCTGGCCTCTAATTGGTGAGAGGAAGCATACTCATTTGTAAAGGCTCTTCTCTCTTCTCTTCTCTTCTCTTCTCTTCTCTTCTCTTCTCTTCTCTTCTCTTCTCTTCCCCTCCCCTCCCCTCCCCTCCCCTCCCCTCCCCTCCTCTTCTCTTCTCTTCTCTTCTTCCTCTTCCTCTTCCTTTTCCTATTCCTCTTCTCCCTTGTCTTAGTTACTGTTCTATTTCTGTATTAAGACATCATGACCAAGTCAACTTATACAAGGAAGCATTTAGTTGGGGGCTTGCTTTTGACACAGGGTTTTATGTAGCCAAGGCTTGACCATAATTCTCGATATGGCTGATGATGAACTTGATCGAGTGATGGCAAAAAAGCCAATGAGGTTAGGCAGGAAGAGGAGGCTGAGGGTGGCACATCTTCCACCTAGGAGGGTAGCCTTCAGGCTTTTGTGACTAAATGGAAGGGATTCATTAGACTCTCATTATGCACTAAACACTTGGCCTCATATGACCACCTGAGGGCATCCATGCATGGACAATGCGTCCACAGCTGTGTCAGTGGAGCCCGAGGTGCAGAAACACATCACCTTTACCGAGGGCTCAAAAGTCTTACCCAGAGAAGTGGAGTCGAGAGACACAGAAAGCCTTAATTTTGCTGCAGGCTTTGGCCCACGAACAATACCTGCCCTCACACCTGACTCCAGCTTTGAAACAGTCACCCTACTATCATAGGCAAAAAGAGTAAGTTTAAATGACTGCTGTTATAGCTTACTTGCTATTCATTTATGGCTCTCTCCCACCCCTACCAGTCTATTGTCTCTAGATATTTTTTTATAATGTAATTATGGACAATAAAATTATCTCCTCTTAAAAAGAAAGGAGAAAAAAGAAAGGGCCGCAGATGTCACTCGGCTGTAGAATGCTTGCTTAGTGTGTGTGTGAGATTCTGGGTTCAGCCTTTGTATTGAAAAAGAATTCCTTTTGGGACAGAATTCCTTTTGTGTGACCATATCAGTCAAGATATGATGTTCATGTTGCATCGGGGAGACCGTTCACAATCTTGGTGCTATTAAATAACAATGGGATGTTTCTCTGCCCTTACCACAGCCTCGCTTGCAGACTAGCTGAGGCTTCTATGCGGGCACTGTCAGGATCATCTCCTCTGTGTTGAGTTGTCAACTTAAAGGCGTAGGTGTCATCTGGTGACTCCAGTCTCTGTGTAAGACAGCAGAGCGCATAAGCAAGGCAGGCTTCGGCTCGCGTCTAAGTGGCAAGTGAGTCCCTCAGCTACACCTGGTTCTACAAGACAGGACGATGCCTTCTCAAGGAAGCCCGTAAACACTCGTACACAAAAGCAAAAGGCTTAACTCACAGGGAAAGGGTTGAAATACTGACATTCCTATAATAGACCAAAAACTCACTTCTTTGATAGAAAGAAACTCACAAATCATCAAGAAGGCTGAGAATGCAGCGCCAGTGATGGAGAGGCTGCCTGGGATGACGGAGGCCCCTGGGTTCAGTCCTCGCATAAACCAAGTGTGGCTGTGCACACCTGCAATCTTAGCACATGGAGTTTGGAAGCAGGAGAATCAGAAGTTATGGTCATCCTTGGCTATGTGACAAATTCCAGGCTAACCTGGGCTATATGAGACTCTGACTAAAAACAAGGACCCGGGGAAATTGTTCAGTGGAAGAACACTTGCTGCACAGGACCTTGCATGAGGACCTGAGTTCAAACCCCCAGCACTCTTTACTCACCCTCGACCCTGGTGTTGGGGGGTGGGGGGAGCTGAGACAGAAAGATACCTTGGGCTTGTTGGCCACCAGCCTAGCTCCAGATTCAGCGAGAGACTATGTTGCAAGGCAGTAAGGGGGAGAGTGACAGGACAGGACTCAGTGTCTTCTGGTCTCTGTGTGCACACAACGCACATGCACACAAATTTCATGCACGCACGCACAAGCGCACATGCATGTGTGCACACACAATTAGAAACTGCAACAACAACTGTCATATAACTGAATAATAACTGCGAACAAGGAAACAATCACAGAGATGAACAGGGCTTGGAGGTTATAGCTTGGAGGAGGTAGAACACTTGCTAGGTATGCACAAACCTCCAGCTTCAATCCCCTGCACCACCCCACCTGCCATCTTGTATCTGGACCAGATAAGGTGTGTGTCGGGGGGGGGGTATGGGGGTTGGGTCCTCTAAATTCCCAGCACTTGGGAGGTAGAAGCATGAACATCGTAAGATGAAGGGTATGTTCAGTTACATAAGTCTGAGGTCAGCTTGGGCTATGTGAGACCCTGTCTGGAAAACAAACAAACAAACAAACAGCTATGAACAGACATTTACAGAAAAGGAAATGAAAGAAGCCCTTCACTCAGCCATCACAGGAATAAGGCACATTCAAATTGTTCTAAGATGCCGTTTTCAGCCGTGGACCAGGCAAGGGTAACTGCAAGCAGGCATGTCCGTACATGACAGCCAGGCTGTAAACTGGCACAACTCTAGGGGCAGGCAGTTGGCATATGTGTCAATATTTAAAGTTCAAAGCCAGGTCTGGAGATATGACACATGCTTGCAATCCTAGCACTTGAGAGTAGAGGCAGAAAGATCAGGAGTTCAAAGCCATCTTCCACTGCTCATTGAGTTCAAGGCCAAAGTGTAAGATAACTTAAAAAAATTTTTTTTTGACAAAATACCTTTTGACAAACAGAAGTGCATATTCTGAGAAAGATCTTGTAATACGCTTGGGCTCCTAGAAATGTATCTTATACGTGTGGGAAATGATATTTGCTCAAGGTTTCCCCCTTTGCATTATTATTTGTAATAACAAAAGATTAGAAACCACTTAATGTCTTTTAATTGAGGACTGTTTAAATTATTTAAATTATTTCCTTCTATCCCGGAGATTACCACACAGATATGAAAGGAATGCAACGTCTCCTTGCAATGAAGTGCGGTGATCTCTAAGATTTAATTCTAAATGAAGAAAGAAAGGAACAAGGAGGGTGAGAATTGTTTATCTCCATCTGTCTAAAAGAAGGGGCCCAGCCACTGCTGCTTAGATATGCCAAAACATCTCCAAAAATACATCTGACGTGGGAAATATTGGTTGGCATTGAGGAGAGAAAGAATTCTCCCTTTGGTACCTTTTAAATTATGAACTAGGGAGTTCGGGGTGGAGGGAGGCTGGTCAATGGGTGTGGTGCTAGCTCGGAACAAGCCTTGGCATTCTGCCACACAGTAGGGTAGCATGCTAAAGAAGAACGTACAATACATGCCCAGAGACCAGAAAAAGGACTGTGGATGCCTCACTACAAAGAAACGATAAATGGTTTAAAATGAGAGGTATGTTAATTACCCTGCCTTGATTATACAATGCGTATAAGGATGAAAACATTACACTCTACCCCATAAATGTGCACGGTTGATTCAAAATAAAATAAAAACCAAGTCAGGAGGCTGAGGCGGAGGCTCAGTGGATGCAATGCGTGCTTTGTAAGCATGAAGACCCGAGCTGGGCTCCCTGGCATCCACATGAAAGTCAGGCATGGTGGTCCACCTATCAACCCCACGCTGTGGGAGTGAAGACGGGCATTCCAGGGGTCCATTGGCTAGCCAGTCTACCCAAAACATTAAATTCCAGAATCAGTGAGAAACCCTGTCTCAAATAACAATGATAAAATGTAGAAATGATTGAGGAAGGTACCTAACCTCAACCTCTGACCTCCATATGCACAGGTGAGTCAGACCATATACACACATACATACATACATACATGCATACATACATACATACATACATGCACACACATGCCAGAATAAAATAAAAGTGATTTTTTTTAAAGATAAAAGGGACTGGGGAGATGGTTTAACAGTTACGGGCTCTCACTTCTCTTGCAGAGCCACCTATAACTCCAGTGTGAGGGTATCTGACACCCTCTTCTGGTTTCCACAGGCATTTCTGCATGCCTTCAGTGCACACTCATGAATACACACACATAGACATATATAAATCCTTAAAAACTAAAATGAGAGGGATCAGGGCATGGGATGGGTGGGGAGACCACTGGAACTGGAGGGGGGCATTTCAGGGGTGATGTGGAATCCTAGTGTGATGGAAACTCCCTGGAATCTACAAGAGTGACCCTTGTAATAATGGGGGACCCAGAGCCTGAAACAGCCATCTTCTGTACTCAGGCAAGGCTTCCAGTGGTGGGATAGACATTAAACCATCCACAAAACCTTCAACCTACAGTTTGTCCTGCCTGCAAGATCTGCTGGGGTAATGGTGGTACAAAACTCGTGAGGGTGGCCAACTTGAGGCTCACACCATGAAGGGGAGCCCGTGCCAGACTCTGCTTGCATGGTCAGGAACCAGAAGCTGGTCAGCCTAGAAACCTAGGATAGAACCAAACATGACTGGTTAAAAAAAAAAAAAGTCATCGAAATGATTTCTAATGATATTCTGCTATACCAGAGCCTAGCATATTGTCATCAGAGAGGCTTCATCCAGCAATTGCTAGGAACATGTGAAGAGACCTCATGGAAGAAAGGGAGGAAGGATTGTAGGAGCCAGAGGGGTGGAGAACACTATAAGAACACAGCCCACAGAATCCACGAAGCGGAATCTTGGGAGCTCACAGCGACTGACGTGACTATCAGAGAGCTTGTCTGGGTCTGAGTTAAGTCTCTGCACCTGTGCTATGGTTTTGTAGCTTGGTGATCTGGTGGGACTCCTAACAGTGGGAGGGGGGCTGTCTCTCACTCTGTTGCCTGCTTTTGGAATCCTTTTCCTTCCACTGGGTTGCCTCGCCCATCCTTAATGTGAGGGTCTGCGCCTGGTCTTATTGTAACTTGTTATGCCCTGTCAGTTGATATCCCTGGGAGGCCTGCTCTTTTCTGAAGGGAAACAGAGGAGGAGGGGATCTGGGTAAGGGGGAGGGGGGGACTTGAGGAGCAGAGAGAGGGGATGTGATATATGAGAGAATAAATTTTATTTATTATTTTATTTTATTTTTGGTTTTTTTTCGAGACAGGGTTTCTCTGTGTAGCCCTGGCTGTCCTGGAACTCACTTTGTAGACCAGGCTGGCCTCGAACTCAGAAATCCGCCTGCCTCTGCCTCCCGAGTGCTGGGATTAAAGGCATGTGCCACCACGCCCGGCTTTTTTAAAGTCTTTATTTATTTATTTATTTTATTTTTGTTTGAGAATACATTTTTAAAATAGATTAAAAAAATAAAATTAAGCCAATTTGTGTGTGTGTGTGTGTGTGTGCACATGAGACACACACACACATACACAGAGAGAGAGAGAGAGAAAGAGAGAGAGAGAGAGAGAGAGAGAGAGAGAGAGAGAGAGAGAGCAAATCTGTGGTGGCTAATCATGGCTGCCAACATGACTACATCTGCAGTCAACTAAAACCCACACAGCTGGGCACACTGGTGAGGGATTTTCTTGATTGGATCATTTGAGGTGGGAAGACCCACCCTAAATCTGGGCCACAGCTGGTGGCTGTCAGTTAATAGAAAAGGACATGGAGGAAGGAAGCTTTTTGGGTTTCGTCTGCTCGCCCTTACCCACACTGCCACAGTCCGCTAGCCTGTTGCTGAGGTGTTCTTCCGCTGGTGTTAGAAGCTCCCTCTCCAGGATTCCAGAGTAGACTGACCAGCAGCTCTCTAGGAACGCTCGCTCGTCTGGCTGTTGTGTTGTGTTGTTTTGTTTTGTTTTGTTTTGTGTTTGAGACAAGGTCTCACTATGTAGCTATAGCTGGCCTGGGATCCTCTATGTAGACAAGGCTGTCCTTGAACCACAGAGCTTCACCTACCTCTGAGTTTCAGGTGCTGGAATTAAAAGAATGGACCACAATGCTTGGCAAAGCTGTTGTGTCTTAAAAAATAAAGAGCAAATGAATGACCCAGATATATATTCCAATTCTGGGTCTTGTTTACCTGACTATTCAACCATCTACCCACATATTTAAATACTCATATATAAATGCAAGCGCGCGCGTACACACACACACACACACACACACACATGTGTATGTGTAGTGTATCTCTCTCTCTCTCTCTCTCTCTCTCTGTGTGTGTGTGTGTGTGTGTGTGTGTGTAATGCCCAGAGATTCTACAATCCTAGTATCCCCGGATTCAGCTCCTAATCTCAGCCTGTAAACTGCATTGAAATAGTCCTTGAGTTTATTTATAAGTCTGTAGAGAAATTCAATAGGGCAGCTGTCAGGGCCTAGGGTCTTCCAAATGCAACCCTCAGCTTCAGGAGGCGCATTTGGGGAAGAGAGCACCAGGGGTGTCAGTAGTGGGAGGGGATGAGAACCGTGAGACAAGGGAGGGGAAAGTCCATTTCCTGACTGGGGGGAGCTCCACGGAAGGCCTCTAAAGCTCTGTGCTGCCAAGGAATCACGGAGGAGTCATGCCAAGCACACACGGTACACAACTGGTGTATTCAATGAGCCTGAAGTAATTAAGGTGTGTGTGTGTGTGTGTGTGTGTGTGTGTTTGCTGAGGCCAGAATGGGGGATGCAAGATCCCCTGGAGTTGGAGTTACAAGTGGTTGTTACCATGGGTGCTGGGAACCCAGCTTAGGTCATCTGGAAGAGCAGGAAGTACTTCCTAAACAGCAACTCCTCTCTCCAGCCTCTTCTGATTTTGCTTCTAACCCAGAAGGAAGTTCACCTCCCCAGCCAGTCCTTCCTGGGTGTGTCCGGGGATCCCCAGGAATCTCTAGCAAATCACATGAGTTCTACAGCTGACTCTGGCCTCTTCCGGCACCATGCTCACACCATGATACGCTGCCTCAAAGCAATGGGCCAAACCAGACCAAAGCTCCCAAAACTGTGAACCCAAATCAGCCTGTTCTCTCCTTAGTTGATTTATCTCAGGCATATGTTACCACAGCAGAAGGCTAACACAGGCTCACTTGAACACACCAGATGTGGACTTATTTATTTTTTTTCTTCTTTAAATAGGAATCTTTCCGAGCCAAGCTTGGCACTCCGGGAATTATCAGGCTGCAGGCTGCTGTTTTGGGTCAACATCGAGGAGTGACTGGGAAGCAAGGCATCTGATTACTGTCAGATGACTGACAGCTACCTCCACAGGGAGTATGAGAGGTACTTGGGCCATGGCAGCATTGCCAGTGTGAACTTGCAGAAGTAGATTTTTGGGGGGAAGAGTGGGGGGGGGAGCAAAATGAAGAGGATGATGTAGCTAGAGTGGTCCTCATGTTATGCCCTGGACTGAAGCCTCCCCTCAGCCAGTTCCTCCCGGGTGAAACCAGGGTCCGTGCTGTTCTCCAGCCAATTACAGGAGGTCAGCAGCTGGCTCCAGCGCCCTTGCTAGGCTGGCTAGGGCAGACAAGGAATGGAGGACGGGGTCCCAGGCCACTCTGTTTTTTTTTTTTTTTTTTCCTTTTTTTTTTTGGCAGAGTCTCTTATATCCCAAGATGGTCTCACATTTGCTATGTTGGCTAAGATGACCTTAAATTCCTGGTCCTCCTGCATCTACATCCCAAGCAGTGGGATTGCAGGTGGACACCACCACGCCCAGCTATGTAATACTGGAAATGGAACCCAGAGCTTCATGGATGCTACACAAACATTCTAGCAACTGAGCCACATGACTCAGCCTTTTAACCTTTTCTTTTCCTTCATTTCTTGACACAGGGCTGGCTTTGGACTCACTGTGTATCTAAGGATACCCTCGAACTGGCCGGACAAGACTCATCTACATGCATGTAACCATGTTTCCCTTGTTGGTTCAGGTGCTGATGGGCACGCAGGTGATTCCATGTTTTAGCTACTGTGAGCAATATCACAGTAAACATAACTGCTCGGAGATCCCTTTAGCATGCTGGGTTCATTTCTCCTTCCCTTCAGATATATAACCTGAAGTGGAGGGCTGGATCAGATGACAGCTCTATTTTTAGTATTTTGGGACATGTGGCTTTTGCTTCATTAGTTTTACCGACACTGTCTTTGATGCTACAGTTAGCTCCTAGAGAGGCCCCAAAAGGTCTCAACCCCTAATATGTGTGAAGACCAGAACAGTGTGAGTATGGTGTGTGGGGGAGGGGAGCTCCTCCCTGGGCTTCAGAGCGGGTGTGGCCCTGTGGGCGCTTGGATTGCAGACCCTGTGATCAGGATAGAACTTGTTTCTAGCCCCCGGTGCAAGGTTTGGTTTGGTTTTTGTTTTTAATTGCGCCAGCCCTGGGCAACTGTTGGTAGCTGTTTATGAAGACGTTCCCACAGAGCAAGTTCCACCAGGAGCATGGCGAGACCAAGAAGAAGGCATGCAGGTGTGGTCCCTGTTCTCAGGCCAGGCTCACTGGTCCCAGTGTTCTGGTGAGCTCAGATACAGAACTATCTCAAAGACGCCGAGAAGAGGGAAGGCTAGGTACTGTCACCCATAAGTAACATACAACAAAGATACCAACTTTACTTTTTGTTTTCTCCTTAGACAAGAAAGCAAGTTCAAAGAAAAGCTGTGGTTGTTGGGGTGGTGCCCCCCCCCCCGACACCCCAATACGGCTCTTCGATTTTGGAGTGCTCACCTTCACCTGGTTGGACGAAGGGTTCTAAGAAGGAAAAACCAAATGTGGTAGGAGGTAGTATCAGGCCAGACTGAGGGAAGTACTGAGCCTCCCAGAATGCACTTCAACTAGAGGCTCACGGGATGCCCTGAAGAGCAGGAGGCAACATGGGAACTTGTCTCATTTCAGGCCTGGAACCTGGGCGCCCCAGACCCTTCAGCTTCTGGATCCTGCCTTCCTGGTTGACCGGAGGCTGTCTGAAGCCCCTCCCCAGCACAGGGCTCCCTAGCTTTCTGTGGGAAGGATATGCCTTTACTGGCTCTGAGCCCCCATGCTGCAGACAACCTCACAGGATGGAAGGCTCCTCTGACGCGGTGCAGGGCTCCAGAGGTAATCAGTGCTGACTTTGAGAAAGTGGGAGCTGTCGGGTGTTTTACTGGTGTTAATGTGACACAGGCAGAATTAACAGCTCCCCATGTGACCGTGCAATATAGCATGTATAGGAGGAACCCCCTTTCCCTCCATCCAGTATAGGGTTTGATTAAATCAGTGAGGGAGACAGAATTGAATTAGCAGCCTCTTGTCCCTTGTGCCTCGAGGTTTTCTGCGAGAGAGCCAAGGGAGACACCCTGCCCTCTCAAGCCTGCCTCCTGGACTCTGGGAACTGGGAATCCCATTTGCAAATGCTCTGACCACTTCCCTGCCCCATGCAAGCTGAGTTCCAGGGGCTTCTTTAGAGAGAAAGGGTCTCCAGAGTCCTAGTCAGCTCATCCATAAAGCAAGAGCTTGGTGCCAGCGAGAGACAGACGGGGAGGCGGGGAGCAGCAGAGCCCTGTGAGCCAGCCAGCCCCACTCAGGGCTTGGGCTTCTCAGTTCCGGGCCTGTTGTACATTGTTTTGTTTGCTTCCCACCAGCCTTCAGCCCCTCCCCTCTTGTTGACCATGCTACCTCAGGCCCTTGTTTACATTCATTTGGTGCTGTCCCCACCTTTGGTTGTATCTTCCTGCTCCATCCTGGGCTCACCAAGTACATGAGCTTTTCCACGGTCCACGTGACTACACCTCTCCTCCGACGATCTCCTGGTTCACTTAGTCCTCCCTGGATATTCATGGAAAGCCCATGCCTAGCCTCTTTTGGAGTCCAAATTCCCGTCTGCACAGCCAAATCACGAGCATGTGCTTGCACGCAATCAAGCTGAGGGGTCTGTAACACATAATCACAACTCGAATATCTAGTTGCCAAACACTGATTCCCCCCCCCCCAGGGTTCTAGAACCCAGTCATGATAGTGCTTAGCCCAATCTGCATCACTTTGCCTCCAATGGTACCGAGAATGAGAAAGTCTTTAGAGGTGTGTGTGTGTGTGTGTGTGTGTGTGTGTGTGTGTGTGTGTGTGTGTGTGAAAAATGCATGTGGTATGTGCATGTGAGTGTTTGGCTGCATGTGGAAGCCAGGCAGGATGTTGGGTATCTTCCTCCATCTCTTTCCACCTTATTATTTTGGGGCAGAGCTAGGCTGACTGACCAGCAAGCTCTCAGGATCCTCCTGTGTCTGGTCCCCATCTTCCTTCAATGCTAGGATTCAGCCGCTCACAGCCATACTTTCTGTGCAAGTACTGGGGATTTGAACCCAGGTTCTCTTGCTTCCAGAGTGAGTGTCCTTACCCCCTTGGGCCAGCTTCCTAACCCCTACAGACAGTTTTACTTAATGCCTGTATCAACCCTGCAGAAGGCAACTGCAACAGTCCCATTTGACAGATATGAGGCAACAGGAAGCAGTTGGCCAACATGGGTTGCCCAGTTCCATCTGAGTTCACAGTTCAGTCTGTCTGGAGCAAACTGGGCCCACACACGGCCTCATCAATTACTGACCTATCATCCTATTAAGTGTTCCAGAGCTATATTTGGTGACACCATGACCCACAACCAAAACACTCTAGGGAACTTTTCAAAGTCCCTTATTTTTATTCCTTTTCTGCTTTCTAGCAGGAAAACCCAGGCGCTGGTATCAGGAGGCCCGTGTGCCCATCACCCACCCTCAGAACACCAACAACATTTTGCCAGTCTTGTTGCTTCTGTTCCCTCCCACGCGATTCTTCTCTCCTGAAGATTTTAAAGCAAATCTCCGCCATCCTTTCACTCCACCTGTAAATACTTCACGGTGCATCTCTGACAGATGAGGGCTTGTCTTCCTTGAACCTAATTACAATACCATTACCACCCAACAAAATGAGCACTGGGCTCCCAAGGTTATGAAATTCGCAGAGCATCTTTAGATTCCCTCAGTAGAGTCAGCGGAGGCTTTTGACAGTTGGCTCGTTTAGCTCAAGATCCAAACAGGCTTGTCTGTTGCACTTGGGTGGCATCTCCCGAGTCTCCCACCCCACTTCTTCCTGCCCCCACCACCTGCTACAAGCTCTGGGGGGATGGGTGTCCCTTGGGATGTACCACATTCCAACTTACAATATTACTTGTTTTTATTAATGTTGTGGGTTTATGCGTATGTGGGTGGGTTTTTACCGGCACACAGACATTGATAGGTATGTACATCCTCATGTGTGTGTGTGTGTATTTGTATATTCATGTGTATATACATATGTGTGTATGTGTGTGTGTGCATGTATGTATGTGTATATGTATGTAAGTGCATATGTATGTATGTGTGTATATAAGTGTGTGTACATGTGTATGTATGTGTATGTGTGTGTATGTGTGTTTATGTGTATGTATGTGTGTATGTGTGAGTTCATGTGTATATGTATGTTTATGTATGTGTGTATATGTATGTGTATGTGTGTGTACATGAGTGTATGTATATGTATGTGTGAGTATGTGTGTGTAGGTTGCCTTCAGATGTCTTTCTCAGTCACTCTCTACCTTATTTTTTTAATATTTTATTTTTTGTGTTTTGTTATTTTGATTCAAGGTCTCTCTGTGTAGCCTCCACTGTTCTGAAACTTGCTACATAGACAAGCCTGGCCTCTAACTCAGAGATCCACCTAACTCTGCCTCCCAAGTGCTGGGATTAATGGTGTGCACTACTACCCCACTTTCTCTTTAAATTACATGTGTATGTGTGTGAGGATGTGCATACGAGTGCAGGTGTCTGTGGAGGCAAGGAGAGGGCATTGGTCCTCAGAAGTTTGAACTACAGGCACCCGTGTACACTGGCAATAGCACATCTGGTATGCATTCTGGGAAGGGAACTCAGGCTCTCTACAAGAGCAGAAAGTGAGCTCGGATGGTGGGGGAATGCAGCTTTAATCCCAGTGCTCTGGAGACAACCGCAGGCAGATCTCTGTAAGTTCGGGAGCAGCCTGGTCTACATAGTGAGTTCTAAGACAGCTACACAGAGAGACCTTGTCTTGAAGAACCAAAAAAAGGGGGGGGGGGAGCAGAAAGTATTCTTGTCCACTGAGATATCTTTCCAATCCTTCACCTCACCTTATTTTATTGTTTGTTTGTGAGACAGGGTCTCTCACGGTACCTAGAACTTGCTAATTCAGCTAGACTGGCTGCCCAGGGAACTACAGAGATCCACTGGCTTCCACTTCCCCAGTGCTAGGATTACAGGTCCACGCCGCCATGTCCAGCTCTCACATGGATGCTAGGGATCTGAACTCCAGTCCCCATGCTTGCATGGCAAATATTTGACTAGCTGAGTCACATCCCCCAGCCCCTCACAGTGTTACTCAGTACTGGCTAGAACAGGTATTTCCACAAGTGTAAAGTGGATCACTTCATTTCTCTGCTTAAAATCTTTCATTGCCTTTCCATTGCCCTTAAAATCCATACATTTACCCTGTTTCCTGCATGAGCTGTCACCCGATTCCCCTCTCTTATAATTTTGGTTGTGAGCCTAGCCTTTAGTGGCTGAGCTGCCTCTCAAAGCCAGCCCTGGTTTCCCTCTCAAATCCCCCACCTCTCCTCCCTCTCCCTCTCCCTCTCCCTCTCCCTCTCCCTCTCCCTCTCCCTCTCCCTCTCCCTCTCCCTCTCCCTCTCCCTCTCCCTCTCCCTCTCCTGCTCGCTCATTCTCCCTCCCCTCCCCCTCCCTTCCCCTCCCCTCCCCCTCTCCCATTTCCTTCTCCCCCCCCACATACTCTGTTCCTTTACTATCCTGACAGACAAGCAGAAAAATATTCTATTGAAACAAAGTACCCCAAGAAATTGGCATTTACCCTAGTTATTTTATGATGAGAGACAATACAGGAAGAAGCCCCATGCCAGCCAGAGAGGGAGCCTGTCTCGCATTTTAAAAAACAAAACAAAAAACAACAACAGCAACAACAACAAAAAACCTGTCAGACCACCTTGTAGGAGATAAGACAGTGCTGTGTCAATGATGGGCAGGATTATAACCTAAGCTTCATGCCAGAACCCCAAAATAGACTCAGGGGAATTGCTGGCTCTCTCTGTCCTTTCTTCTTCCCGATGCGAGCATGTGGAATAAGTTCCTTTTTCTGCCTTCACTGTTATTTGTTTGCTAGTTGGCCTCTTAAGGGTGTATGAGGGGCTGCAAGGGTGGTTTCATGGATAAGGGTACTTGCTGTGCCATCATGACCAGGGTTTCTTCAGGAAGAAACTCTGTCTCAAAGGAATAAGCAGAGAGGAACAGAGGATGCCTGACCCCTCTTCTGGCCTCTGCATGTCCAGGCTCACTCATGCATGTCCACATTCAGTCACGCACATACACACAAGTAAATGAACACATGCTTTTTAAAGAGTAGATGGGCAAGCCTGGGTTATTGGCCGTTAGGACCAGGTTCTTGTCTGAGAACAATTCTGCAGTCTGAGAACAATCCCTCCTTTTTTGTGTGTTGAAGCATCCAGCACTTTCTACCCCAAAGCCCCTGCTGACAGACATGAATCCTATGTCCATTCCCACTCTCCTTGGCTTCCAGGCAGCTCTGCCTCATCCAGAGATCTTAGATTGGTGTCCCCTCCCTAGAGATACCCACTGGGCCAGGCTATCTAAGGAGATCTCCCTCAGTGAGCCACAGTCTTTCCAGTATCCATGGGCTGTCAAAATGAATGGTTACTTTCTTCTGTCTGTTTCCCTGGAGTTAAGGCTCTCTCTCTCTCTCTCTCTCTCTCTCTCTCTCTCTCTCTCTCTCTCTCTCTCTCTCTCTCTCTCCCTCTTGCTCTCCCTCTCCCTCCCCCTCTTCCTCCCCCACTCTCCCTCTCTCCCTCCCTCCCTCCCTTTTCCTCCCCGCCACACCCCCATCCAGATAGCAGGCTTTGGGGGGAACAAGACTGGCTGGTGTTTCTGTAGCCTAAAATAGTCAAGTACTTCTTGACTAATAAATAGAACAAACAGGAGACAGAGAGGGAGAGAGATGTTTCTTCCAATGAGCTTGCAGTATAGACTAGAGGAAGGAAAACAGATCACAAGACCTTTCCATCTGTCAATTAATCAATATCAGTTAATCACCGACTGGTGACCTCCACATGCGCTGCCTGGAGCGGGGTGTCTTGGCTGTTAAGGCTGTAGTTAAAGGATTAATTGATGCATGATTGCTCTGTGATCCAGAGCCCAGCTGGGGACCTGGGGTGGAGAAAGACTCCTAGAAGCTCTTCTGGAACTCCTAGAGGAAGTCCTGAACTGCGCCTCGCTTAGCAGATATCCCTCACCTCTTCCCAGGGCCCTAGGGTTCCAGGGAACTGGACCTTTGTGGGAGATAAGGAAGTCGAAGTTGCCATTCTGTCCTGTGTCCAGATCCTACAGTAGTGAGATGACAGAACTGGGCCCACAGCCCAAAGATGAGAGTCCTTCCCATTCTGCTGAGGAACAGACACAGGACGGAGGAAGATGGAAGGTACCACTGAGCACCACTGGAGCAAAGCCCAAGAGGAAGCAGAGTCCCAGGAGTGAAGGAACTGAGACCCTCTGCAGCCCCGGGTGGAAGAGTCGCCACTGGATGTGATACATCAAATGTGGGCCAGGGGGGTCCAGCCCAGGCCCAAAGAAAGACCAAAGCTCCCGGTCCCAGGCTCCATTCCGCAGCCCCAGGGGGCCTCCCTTTGGTGTGAGCATCCAGAATCAAGACTGTTTCTCAGGCTCCCCTGCTTCATTACTTTAGTTATTTTTAATCTAGACAAAAGACTTTGCTTAGTCCTTTCTGGTTTCATACAAACGGACTTTCATCTTTTCACTAGAACTGTCTGTTTTTACAGGTTTGAGCGCTACTGTTTTATTAAGTAATCCTTTGGCTTTTAAGAAAATTTGGGGCCTTATTCTTATTTATTTCACTTTCTTTTCTTTTTTTTCTTTCTTTCTTTTTTTTTTTCTTTTTTTTTTCTTTTTTTTTTTTTTTGTCTTTTGCTTTTAAATGCTGAGGGAGGCCAGTGGGGTCTCCAAGACTTCTGAGGCTCATCCTAGAGGCCTGGAAAACAAGGGCAATAAACTCAGGGCCAGACAGTCCTCCAACAAAGACTGAAACTCTCATTAAAAATTACTCATTTCAGCCATATGGAGACTCGGGGCAAATGGTTCTCCCAGAGAAGATAAGATCAGCCCTCACAGCTCAGAGGATGTACCAGAACAGGGACTTTAAACTTATTTGTAGGCGGGTAAGTGACATTTTGTTGAAACTGCTTTGACAGGTGGATTACCTGATATGGCCCCTGTGTTCTAAAAGCAGCCATTACACCCTCTGCTGGCTCTCTCTACCCAGCCACAAGAGAGGCAGGATTTTCACCGCACCCCAAGCCCAAGTTAGAAGCAGGAGTCCACAGTAAAAATTCATTCTAGAAGCCGGGCGTGGTGGTGTACGCCTTTAATCCCAGCACTCGGGAGGCAGAGGCAGGCGGATTTCTGAGTTTGAGGCCAGCCTGGTCTACAAAGAGAGCTCCAGGACAGCCAGGGCTATACAGAGAAACCCTGTCTCGAAAAAACAAAAAAAAAAAAAAAAAAAAAAAAAAACAAAAAAAACAAAAAACCAAAAAAACAAAAAATTCATTCTAGAAAACCAGCAACCAGCCTGTGCCATTTTGGCATAGCTACATTTAATGTGGCCTGTGTTACCCCGGAGGACGGGACTATTCTTCCGTCCTGTCTCTTGGAGTTTGGCTATTTAGACACATGGGTAATGGTTAGAAACTTGGTGTCCCCCGCATCTTTGAAATGTATGTAAATGGTTTCTGTTCCACTCCATCTCTGACATTTCCTGCCTCTGGGTTGCTTGAGAGAGCTTCCCCATTGCTGGAGGAAGATGTAGTCATTGCTCACTGCTTTTGTTTACAGGCCGGTATTCCATCACACAGGAGAGCTGTGTTTTGTTTAAAAATACAGGACATATTATAGATCTGTATGTCATCCACGCACAGGGACCGGGCTAATCTTCTCTGGAGCAGTCCAGTTTTTTGTCACATGGGCTGCAGAAGCCAGGACTTGTTTTCTGTTCTCAGGGCCAGGTCTCAAGAAGTTCATGTCAGCCTCAAACTCTATCTGTGACTGATAACAGCTTTGGACTTCTGATTCTCCTGCCTCCACCTTCTAAGTGTTGGGATTGTGCTCAAGTGCCACCCTCTAAGGGTTGGTGTCAAACCCTGGGGCTTGTTGCATGCTAGACAAGTGTTCTGCCACTTTTACCTTCCCATTCCTGGAGATTTGAGCCAAAGCTGGCTTGAATCCTTATTACCACTTAAGAGGACGTCACTTTTCTAATTTTTGACAAGCCAAGGGCTTAAGACTCCACCTTCCTGTTTTAATTGTGTTAAAGAGATTGAGCAATAATGATATAACTATCATTTGTTCACATGTCTACTTCTGTGAATGGCTTATTTAAATCTCTCTTTCCCCCATTGTTGTGTGTGTGTGTGTGAATTTTTGATTGACAGGTCTTAAAAATAAATGCTGGATATTAATCTTTGTCAGTCTTAAAGTTTGAAAAGCCATCCCCCCCTCCACTCCATCTACCACCCCTTGTTAACTGTGGGCACAGTGGGGTGTTTGTTTGTTTGTTCTTTTTTTAAAGATTTATTTATTATCATATCTAAGTATACTGTAGCTGTCTTCAGATGCACCAGAAGAGGGTGTCAGATCTCATTATGGATGGTTGTGAGCCACCATATGGTTGCTGGGATTTGAACTCAGGATCTTCAGAAGAGCAGTCAGTGCTCTTAACCACTGAGGCATCTCACCAGCCCTGTTTGTTTGTTTGTTTGTTTGTTTGTTTGTTTTTGAGACTCACTATATAACTCTAGCTGTCCTGAAAGTCACTATGTAGGCCAGGTTGACCTTGAACTCACAGAAATTTACCTGCCTCTCTGCCTCTGAAGTGTTGGGATTAAAGGCTGTACCACTATGCCCCACCCACCCACCCACCCACACATACACACTAGTTGGTTTTTGTTTGGTTGGTTTTGGTTTGGGGTTTATGGTTTATGTCCTTTAACAGCAATCTATAATGTTGGAGGATTAAATCCATTTATTTTATGTCTTACATTTCATGTATTTTTTTTCAAATCTTTTCAAACTCTGAGGTTCAGAGTTCTTTTCAATTCATTTCCCTATATTTGTATTTATAATTTTGCTTTTCACATTTAAGTCTTTATTCATTTGGAGTTTTTTGTTGTTGTTTGTTTTTTTTAAATAGGGTATGAACCCAATTTAACTTCTTTCCAAAGAAGTGGGCCGTTTTCTTTGAGACTCTTCCCTGTGGAACTCAACCCTTCCCGCTACTTTGAATGCATCCCCTGTTGTCTGCAAAGTTCCCTCCTGGTCTTGTTTATTCAGCCTTGTTTCTGTTTATTAGATGTGTTTATCTATGTGTGTCTACATCTGTTTCTGGTCTCCTACTCTGTTTCTCCAGCCTGTCTGTCTAGTCCTTTGACAATAATGCACTGCGTTTATTATTTTGACTTTGTAACCATCTTGAAGATGCACAGCGCAAGGGCTGTTTCTTTGTTCTGTTGAAATTGGATTAGCTGTTTGCAGCTCTCCACTCTCCTATGTAGAGTTTATAATCAATTTAATTCCCTAAAATTCCTGCTGGAGTTTAATTGAATGTAGAAATTAATTTCAGGTTAATAGGTATCTTTACAAGATGAAATCATCTCAAAGATAGATACAGTGTTTCTTTTTACTTGGGGGCCTCTGGTTAATGACCTTTCCTAGATTTTGTTTTCCTTTGCTGACTTGGGCCTTTTTTGTTAGCTAATAATCCCTTGGACCTTTGAGGTTTTCATTGTTACTATGAGAAGTTGGCTTTCCCTGGTTTTTGGAACCCTAGTAAGGCTTAGAGTAAATAATTGAAAAGTTGAAAGGTGGGGTGTCCTCACAAAAACCACTGAAGACTGCTCTCTTTCCAGCCCATGTTCCCTTCCATCCCACTGGCCTGAATGTTGACTAGCCCTGAGAGCCCACAGGCACTAGGTGCCAGCAGAGGGGAATTCAAGCCGGAGACATTGTCTAGCTGGAGTCATAGGTAATGGGTGTGTGGCTTAACTGTGAATAGCTAAGGTAACTGCCTACTCTCCTGTTGTATGAATGCCCTCTGAGAATTACAGGTCTTCCCCCCAAGCCTCCTGAACTAAAGATGTAGACACAGAGGTACACAGACAGAGGAAAATCAAGGGTCAATTAGTAAGGGGCTGAAGTGGTGGCTCAGCAGTTAAGAGCACTTATTCTTGCAGAGAGTATGGTTTAAGAGTCCCTGTACCTACATGGTGCCTCATAACCATCTGGAAGTCCAGTCGTAAGGGAACTGGACACACGTGCAAGCAAAACACCCATGCCCGTAAAATAAATAACTTTCTAAAAAAAAACCCATCTAAAATTAGCAAGAAAAAAAAAAGCACCTTTTTTTTTTGTTTATTTCTATTTCCATGCACGTGTACCCATCAGTCTTTATGTGCACAATTTGCATGCAGTGCCTGCGGAGACCAGAAGGGGGCTTCAGAACCCCTGAAAATGAAGTCTCCTGAAAAAAATAAAATGTTTTTTTAACCTAATGAGCCACACCTCCAGCCCACAAACACTTTCATGTTCATTAGACTTTGCAATTAAAAAAAATATATAGCTATTTTGAGTTCTCACTCTAAGTACATATATTTTAAATTTTTAATTAATTAATTTATTTTTTTTAATCTTTGAGTGTATCATGCCTCCATGTATATTGGTGTACCATGTGAGTGCCTGATGCCCTTGGAGGCCAGAAGATGGCATCGAACTAGAGTTAAGACAGTTTGGAGCTGCCATGTGGGTGTTAGGAATTGAACCCAGTCTTCCTAGTACCTAAAGAGCCATCTCTCAAGACCTGGGTTTTTTTCTTTAAAGGTCATTTATTTGTGTTAAACTTTCTTAGAAGTGTGTGTGTGCACTCTTAGTTTGATTTTTTTTCTCCATCAAAACATAGACTATAGGCTGAATCAGATTTGTTTCTTGAGTTGTATAACTGGAAAGAGCTCATGCTCTCACTCACATTAAATGTGTCACCTCCGGACAGACATGACAGCCCACAGATCTGAAAAGACTTCCTGTCTGCTCTCTGACAAGAGAAAGTTTGCTAATATCTACCTTTTGTTTATTTTTGTTTTTTTTGTTTTGTTTTTTTGTTTTTTTGTTTTTTTGTTTTTTTTTTTTTTTTTGAGACAGGGTCTCCTGTGAACCAGGCTGGCCTTGAACCTGCTATGGAGAGGAGAAGGGTGTCAAACTCCTGACCCTCCTGCTTCTACCTTCCAGGTCTAGGGTTACAAGCACAGGGCACCATGCCTGACCTGCCAGTTCCACTTTAAAGAGATTAATTACACCCACACACCTGATGATAGAGAAGTCTCGTGTGACTCACACAAATCCTCCTCATTTAGAATATTTTTCAGCCTCATAAGATAGGCTAAAGTATATAAATCTTAGGTACACAGCCTAATGAAGTTTGACTTCTATACACACTAAGCACTATTCTGATCAATGTCATGGATTCTCCAGCACTACAGTGGGCTTTCCCAATCCCCTACGAGTGAGTATCACGGTGGCTCTTCTCCCAAGGTAGCAATTCTGAACTCTTGGCTCCTGCCGCCCGTGCTAACAGTCTCAGAAATGGGATCATATAGTACGTAGTATTATGAGTCTGACCTTTTCACTCCACAGTATAGATCCAATTATACTATGCACAGAAGTAGTTAAAATTTTAATGTTACTCGCCGTTATATTACTTGGAAAACTATGTATTGTTCTTAGTATAATATCAAAATTCAACTGCTATCCTGGAGTGATTTAGGCTTGTATTTGTAAATAAAAGTAACCTAAATTTTCCTTTCATATTATAACCTCCCCCTTCTTCCTTCTCTTACTCCTCCTCCTTCAGAATATTTGCTCTAACATGAAAAACACATTATATCAATTTCATGAAATGGCTGGATAGCTTTCCCCTTTTTCTGTGTGGAACAACTGGTGTTAGATACCAATTGGGAACTGAACTCAGGCCTTCACACATGCTAAATGTGTGCCCTACCATTGAGCTTCACCCCAGCCCAAACTGCGTGGTTTGAATAGGAATGGCCCCCATGGACTTGGTTGAAAATGTGGCCCATAGGGAGTGGCACTATTAGGAGGTGTGGCTTTGTTGGAGTAGGCGTGGCCTTGTGGGAGGAAGTGTGTCATTATGGAGCCTGGCTTTGAGGTCTCCTATGCTCAAGCTATGCTCAGAGTGCACACAGTCTCCTTTTTCTACCTGATGATCAAGATATACAATACGTGGCTCCAGCAGTACCAAGTCTGCCTGCACGCTGTCATGCTTCACCATGATGATAATAGACTGAACCTCTAGAACTGTAAGCCAGGCCCAATTAAATGGTTTCCTTTATATGAGTTGCCTTGGTCATGGTGTCTCTTCTCAGCAATAAAGTGTGATACAGGAATTGTGTTAAGTTTTGTCATTTTAGCCTTTTCTTGACATTTAGTAACTCGCTTTTAAAAAGCTATAATATAGCCTGAGTGTTGGAGAGTCAGCACAGCAGGAAGGTTTTACCATAATTCTTACATTTCAATCGCTCTTTCCCATTGTCTTCCATCCTAATTTATTTTCTGTTGCTGTGACAAAATACAGCTTGGGGGAGAGTGTTTGTTTCATCTCAAAACCCCCAGGCCATAGTCCATCATGGAGGAGAGTCAGGCAGGAACTCGGGAACAACAGGAAGTGAAGCAGAGATCTTACTTGCCTAGCATACTCTAAACCGTGGGTTGGATCCGAAGCACAACATAAAAATGAGGTACACACCTGTGGTCACAGCATTTAGGAGATGGAAGCAGGAGGTTCAGGAGTTCAAGGTTACCTTGAACTATGTAGCAAGGCCAAGGCCAGCCTGAACTATATGAGATCCTACCTTAAAAAAACTGATCATAAAGTCTAAGTTAAAAAGGCAAAAGACTCAGAGTAGCCAGCACAACACTGAAGGAGGAACAGTCTGACGTCTGTAAACTCAAGAGAGTCATCTTGACAGTGTGGTATTGGGGGAAGAATAGACAACCGGATGGAACAGGAATCTCAGAAATAAACGACTCAACAGCCGTGGTGAGCAACCAGCCGTCTAGTAAGGAGACGGTGATCTTGGAAAGTACAGTTCCTGCCTTCAACTGGGACCCAGTGCACATATCAAAAAATGAAGCTAGACTCAGACAGGACTTCATGGACAGTAACTCAAAATATGTCAGAGTTTAAACACAAAACTATAAAACCCTGAAAAGGTAGCACAGGAGAAAATCTAGCTTACTTTGGCTTTAAATACAGGAAAAGACAGTTCTCTTTGAAAACAAGAGTCAGCAAACTGCATGCTGTGGTTTCACTCATCATGTGGTAGAATCGGAACCCCCAGGACAACATGGAGGGAAATAGATGGAACATGGAACAACATGGAAGTCACTAGAGTGTTCTCTCTCTCTCTCTCTCTCTCTCTCTCTCTCTCTCTCTCTCTCTCTCTCTCTCTCTCTCCTCCTCCTCCTCCTCCTCCTCCTCCTCTTCCTCCCCCTCTCTCCTTCCCTCCCTTCCTCCTTTCCAGCCCTCTCTCTTTCGTCATGTGTCATATGATATCATCCACCATGCAGCAATGCTGCTGAAAGCCCTGACCAGAGGCAGCCCCCTAACCTTGGGCCTCTTAGCCTCTAGAACCTGAGTCAAATAGACATCTGTTCATACAAGCTACTCACTTTAAAGCTGGGCATAGTGGCCCACACTGAAATCCCAGGGTATGCCAGACTGAAAGACAAGAATTACTGTGAATTCAAGGCCACCTTGGGCTACATAACTTCAAAAATAAAAACAGCAAGTCAGAGGGCTGGAGAGATGATTTAATGGTTAAGAGCATCCACATAGCAGATCACACCTGCCTGTCAGTCCAGGGACCTCTTCTAGCCTCTGTACGCACTGAGGCACATGGTGTACACAGACTCACAGACAGAACTCTCACGCACATAAAAAAAGAATAAAAAGAAATGTTTCTTATAAGATAACACACATTCCTCTTTGCTTAATCATTTTATGCATTAATTATTAAAATAATAATAAGTTATTCACTCTACAGTATTAGGTTGTAGGAAGAAAGTGAACTGAGATACTAAACTTTATTAAAATTAAACTAAGACATTAACTTTTATTAAAATTTAAAACTAACTGAACATGGTGGAACATGTCTACAACTCTAGCACTCAGGGTACTAAGGCAGGGGAGTTGTAAGTTTAAGGTCAGCCCGAGCCACAAAGCAACATCTTGTCAAAGAAAAAAAGGACAAGAAGGAGGAGGAATGTCAGGAGAAAAGGAAAACCTCCGGTTCTTCAAAGAACAATGTCAACAAATGAGATGACTTGTTACAGAGTGGGGAAAAATATCTGCAAAATATAGATTTCATAAAGAACTCAAATGCACTAAGAACTCTTAAAATTCAACAATAATAAGTCAACCTAGATTTAAAAAAATAACAAAGCCAGGTGGGTGCTGGCACACACCTTTAATCCCAGTGCTTGGGAGGCACAGACAGGCAGATCTCTGTGAGTTCAAGACCAACCTGGTCTACAGAGCAAGTTCTAGGACAGCCAAGGCTGTTCCACAGAGAAACCCTGACTTGAAAAACAAACAAAAAAGCAATAAGACTTTAACAGATACATAGAAAGAAAGTATAAATATATTAAAGATATGCCAAATTATATATCAAGAGGGAGTGACTAAGTAAAAGGAGACAGTAGATACCTACGTATGAGAATGGTCAAAATCCAGAACTGATATCACCAAACGCTGACAAGAACATGGAGCAACAGGAAGTCTGTCTGGAATCTCTACTTATCTACTTGCTTATTGTTCTCATGTGTCATATAACAGATAATCTTGTCCATTCCTCCCATGATCCTTCCACGGTCCAACCACCTCCAACATAGTTTGACAGTCAGAAAACTAAATGTGGAACCCAACAATCCCACTTCTTGGTACCTACCCACGTCTTATAAACTTAACGTCTCATCAAAACCCCATGGGGGTTGTTCCTGTGATAGTAAACGTGGATTGTCAACTTGAACAGGATCTAGAATGACCACGGAGACAAGCCTCTGGGCGTGTCTGTGGGGTTATCTTAGTTGGGTTAACAGTGTATGGCACTGTTCCCTGCACTGGGTCCCAGGGTGAATAAAAAGGTTAAGGAAACTGAGCACCAGAGTTCACCTGTCATCCTGATGGCACTTGTGACAAACTGCCTCACGCACTCCCACCCCCACCACCACTATGACCTCCCTCCATGAACCAGGAGTCAAAATCATCTCTTCCTTACATTTCTTTTATCAGATGTTTTGTCCCAGCAGTGAAAAAGGGTAACTAATACGGCATGTCTATTCGCAATCGCCAACACTCAGAGGAAACCGAGATTGTCCTTCAGAAGATGAATGGAGAAACCGTGTTACATACAGACAATGGAATATTATGTGTGCCCAAAGTAATGAGCATCTACCCATGAAAAGACATGGAGGGACCTTCAAAGCGTACTGCCCAGTGAACAAAGCCCATCGGAAAGGCTACACACAAATGACTCCTGCTGTGATATTCTGGGAAAAGGCAAAATGGTAGAGACGGTGGAAGGATCTATCGGTGGCTGCTGGAAGGGAGGTGGGGAGGATCAGGCAGAATATGCAGGATTGTTAGGACAGTGAAATTATCCTGCGTGGTATTATAATGGTGGACACTTACATTACACATTTGCCACGTAAAACAGCAGTACTGAAGCCAAGCGTAAACCATGATAATGACACGACAGTGCATGCTGCTGTAGAAGTGTCTCAGTCTAGTGTGGCATGTTGACTCTGGGGAAGCGGGGGGAGCAGAGGGCATGTGCCTTCCTCTAACTTCTGCTGTGAGCCTAAATATATTTAAGAAAATTCACAGATTCATTTTTCTTATTTCTCTGTCTTATATGTTTATTTTTGTATTTTGTGTGTTGTGTGTATGGTGCACGCCCAGGTAAATGTTTTTGTGTGTGTACAGGTGTGTGTATACATGTGCATGTATGATTATAAAGACCAAAGATCAATGTCAGGTGACTTCCTCTGTTATCCTCTCCCTTACTTTTTGAGACAGAGTCTCTCACTGAATATGGAGTTTGCCAATTTGACAAGACTAGCCAGCAAGTGAGCTCCAGGGAATCCTCTTATTTCTGCCTCCATTGTGCTAGGATTTCCATGCCTAGACTTATATTAAAATGTGAACACTGAGTATTTGAACTCAGCCCTTCGTGTCTGTGCAGCAATCCTTGTACTTACTAAGCCATCTTTTCAGTTTTATTTCTGTAAATCTCTCTTTCTCTTTCTCTCTCTCTCTCTCTCTCTCTCTCTCTCTCTCTCTCTCTCATATGTGTTGCACATATGTACAAGTGTGACAGCCCCTGTATGTATGTATAGACACTGGCATTGAAGGTATGTTTCTCTATCCATCTCCACATTATTTTTGGAGACACTGTCTCTCACTGAGTCTGAGTTGACAGTCTCAGCTAGACTGGCTAGTCAGAGCCCCAGGATGCCCCTGTCTCTAGCCCACCATGCACTGGCTTTACAGATGTAACCACCATGCCCAGCTGCTTACAGGATTCTAGGGATCCAAACGCAGCTCCTCATGATTGCACAGCAAAGATGAGAGAGCAGCGGTTCAGGAAACAGGGCAGCTGAGGCAGCAGTGATGGGCCAGCCACAGAAGGTCCACACAGCAAGGAAGGATTGCAACCGGAATGGGGAGCTGGGAAGGGGTGGGCAGTGTACTGGGGCACACCGAGTCCTCTCCTCAGCCCATATTTGTGTAAAATTTAAAGTCTCTGTTTCTTCAAATGGTATCTCTCACAAGCCATCTCAGCACTTGGTGCACTGAAGCAGAAGGATCTTGCATTTGAGGCCATCCTGAGCTACACAGCACATTCCAGGCCAACTTGTACAACATGGCAAGATCTTGAAAGTGCTGAATATACACCTTCCTATCGTCCATGTGCTTGGGAGGTAGAGAATCAGAAATTCAAGGCCATTCTTGGATACATATCAAGTTCAAGGCCAGCCTGGAATATGTGTACATGAGATTTTGCCTCAACAAAATAAACAGTTCTCTTTTCACTCTGTGGGAGCTGTCCTGGGTCCTGGAGGCACTTGGGTCCTCAGCTCTGCCACCAGCCAGCTGATCACTCTCACCTGCTCACTCAGCCCCGACCACACTGCCTTCCTCCAGCATAGAAGATGCTGAGTGGCTCCCTCCTGGCTGTTCGCTCTCTGCCTTTCCACTCCAGTTCCCTCTCACGGCCTTGAGCAGTGAGGAAAGCTGTCTAAAGCGCCACCTTCCATCTGATATTCAGTGACCCTCAAGCCCCTCTCTGTCCATAGGAGCCTTGATGTTACTCAGACCTATTCTCCCAATTCCACCAACTCAACACACAGGGGCAAAAAGAGACCCCTTCTCTACCATGATCTCCTGGCGCCATGGCCCTCTAGCCTTACATGGAAAGGGTGCCTAGTTCCCGGCCAAGGCAGGCTGTCAGGCCATAAACATACAGAGCCATTCCCAATGCCTCTCTCCTTGACTTGTCCTTGACTGCTCCTTTTGGGTAGGGAGCTCTTGGTCCTCCCAACTGCCCCACCCTTATCCCTAAAGCCCTTCAGACAGAGAAGGCCAACACTCCATGTCTGAGAGAGCCACAGCTGTGGTGGAGAGGCATTGGCTGTGACACTTTGGGTGCTAGACTAGATGGAAGCAGAGCCAAGACTTGGAGCCCCTCATCCCCAGCCCTGGGCACTGACCCGGTGAGGAGGGAGAGAGCAAAGGGGCTTCCCATTCTTCCTCTTCTCCCCCACACTGGCCTGGGTTATCTAAGCTACTTTACCATTGTTGTGACCAAACACCATGGCCAGGACAGGGCGTCTACAGAAGAAAGAATCTATCGGGGCCTCGGTTTATAGTTTAGAAGGTTAGAATCCATGGACCATCATGGTGGGGAGCATGGCAATAGGCAGGCAGGCATGGCTGAACTTTGTTTTGTTTTTTATTCCCCCCCCCCACCCCCCCAGTTTCAAAGGATTTAGTCTATGGTTGCTTGACCCTGTGTGCTTGGGCAAATAGCTGCATGGGATGACAACTATTGGGAAGGGGCTAAAGAAGCTGTAACCCCCAAGGATGCACCCACAGTGATACACTTCTTCTGGCTAGGCTCCACCTCCCGCCTTTCATCACTTCCCAATAATGTCATCGTATTTTAAATCCATTAAAGGCTCAATCCATTGATTAGGTCAGAGCCCTCACAACCTAATCATCTCTGTCAAAAAACACCCAGAGGTGTGCTTGACTATTGCCTAGAGGCTTCTCAATCCAATCACATTGACAATCAGAATTACCATCACAGTGGGATCCTGGAGGCTGGAAGCCGAGATGGGGGGTCTTAGCCTGGCCAGATCCAGGCCAGGGCTCTCTACCTGCCTTGCACACAGCTCCGTCCTTGCAGTATCCTGACACAGCCTTTCCATGTGCATTTATAAGGAACTAGGGCAGGGGCAGGGAGAGGGGAAGTCAGGCCTCTGGGGTCTCCTCTTATAAGGGTACTAATCCTGTCATGAAGGTCTCAATCTCACGACCTCAGCTAACCCTTAATTACCTCCCAAAGGTCCTGCCCCAAATACCATTCCATTGTAGGCTGGGGCTTCAACCCAGGGTGTGTGTGTGTGTGTGTGTGTGTGTGTGTGTGTGTGTGTGTGTTTGTGTTTGTGTGTGTGCGTGTCCTTGTGTAAGGGATGTTTCCTTCACTACCACACTGCAGACTATCCCCTGGAAGCACTGTCCTTCCTCACGGTCCACTATCCCTGTCCTTGCTCCAGTACACTGACCACCCGTTCCCAGCTTCCCACTCCAGTAGCAATCCTTCCTTGCTGTGGACCTTCTGTGTCTGCCTCAGCTGTCCTGATTCCTGAACCATTGCTCTCTCATCTACCCTTCCTCATTTTCTGCAATGAAATTCGTGGGAAGTGCACCCTGGGTCTTATCTGTCTCTGCTAAGAATGCAGCTCCCTGTTTCTGTCTAAATGAAGTTAGGTGTCTCTCCTGGCTGTCCATTTCTTGCTGGCCCAGATGTCTTTCTCCTGACACCAGGGGCCACATAGTTCACTCCCCTGTGCTTACAGGTCACAGGGATGGATGCTCCTTTGCCTCTTTCCCTTCCTCTGCTGCACATGTTGAGGGTAGATGTCCAAGTGTCAGGTGTCAGACTCTTTCCTTAATCACTTCTCCACTTTATGTTTTTGAGGCAGGGTCTCTTTCTAAACCTGAAGCTCACTGTATCAGCGAGACCGCTCAGGGAGCCCCAGAGATCCTTGTGTCTCCTCCTTCCTCCCTCACATGGCACCACACTCAGCTTTTATCTGCATGTTGAAGTTTCAATCTTAGGTCCTCATGCTCGCTTTAGCTTACCCACTGAACCATCTCTCCAGCCCTGCTCCTTCTGTTTTAATAGAGCTGTAAACCACAGGCCCGGCAGTGAGAGAGGCTTGCTGGCCCCCTGCGCTGCTGTCAATTCTCCAGTGGGGCTTATCTGTACCTTCACAGCATGTTCACTTGTCAAAGGAGCCGGGGGCTGCGTGTGACAGCCAGGTTAAATAAATGCTGCCTCCTTCCACTCCCCCAATTCCTGTCCTGTTGCCGAGGACAGCGAGTGTCTTTCCCAGCTTCGCGGATGCTGGTGTATTGTCACCTGTCCTTATTTGATTAGTGTCGCACTCAAAATGCCTGAGGCCATCTCTGCACAGCAAGAGCACAGAATGGATATGTCCCCCTTTTCCTTTGCTGCCTGATGGCTACTCCCTGGGAAAGTGAAGAGGCAGGAAGGACAGTGTGGAGGGAGGAAGGAAGAAGGAGGAAGGAGGAGGGGAACAGGGTATGTCCAGGAGGTCAAAGAGAGGCACCAATAAGATCAGAGATTCAAAAGTTCCAATCCTGGGGTCCAACATGTCTGCCTTCCCCTGTCCACTGTGGCCTCTCCAAGCTTCTGTGCTAGAGGAGGTGGCAGGGACCTTGTGGTCCCTCATTAAGGAGAACACGTACCCTGAGCCCGGTGACACTGATGAGGGGAACCTAGGTTATGACACCCCACCTTCAGGTCTCATTTATGCATACATAATACAGTGAGCCCAAGAGTGAGCCCATATGTAGAAGACACTGAAAGGGTGTGGCTCTTTCCACAGATGACACGACTGAAAGAACAGTATAGAATGTGCCACTTCCACACATGACATCACTTGTTCCAAACCTTCTGCCTCCACTAATGCTCTCAGCAGCCAAATGGCATCCTTGGTTATGAGGAAGGTGAGGCTCAGGAAGCCAGCCAGCCGCAGGTCCAAGTTCCTAAATCGGATGCTCTGAAGACTTCAATTCTGCTCCCTTGACTCCAACTGGTCCTGATGTTGCTAGAAGGGCTGATTGACTGTCCTATGAGGAACTAACTTACAAATTCTATGAAGAACAAAGCTGTGGGGCTGGGACGATAGACAGAGGGTAAACTGCTTGACTTGCAAGCCTGAGGATGCAAGTTCAAATCCCCCTAGCCCCTCAAGTCCACATTTTAAAAGCCAGTCACTGGAGTAAATGTTTTTGCTCCCAGCCCTAGGGAGATCGAGGCAGATGGATCCCTGAGGCTTACTGATCAGCCAGCCTCGCTAAATGTGGTGGATTCAAGAAACCTAGAAGAGACGACTGAGGCATAATAGCCTAGGTAGTCTTCAGGCACACATGTGTGCACACTCATGTGTGCACACACACATGTGCATCTGCACACACATAAACATATAAAAGCTAAGCTGTCAGAGGGTGTGGGTGTGGCTTGCTGGTAGAGCACCTGCTCCCATTCATGAGGCTTTGTCCTTCCTCCCCACTACTACAGGGAAGGAGATGGGAGCAAGAAATCCATTACATCAAGAATAAGGAGTCAGATCCAGCCCCTTAAACAGGTGTCTGTGTATTTGCGGGTGAGGGTGAGCCGTGCTGGCTGATGTTAGACATGGTCCCCCGTGAGCAACAGCGACAGCACGCACGGCCTTGCGTTCACAATAGACTGGCACAAGCACCCATATGCCAGAGCGTGCACGCGTTACCTTGCTCGCTCCCTCCCTTCCTGCATCCCCTGGGAATCCATTCAAATCTACCCAGCAGAACGGGAGGAGAGGAGGGTAAACCAGCATCCAGCCACATCCAGCCGTAATTCTCTCCCTCTCCTTGTGAAAACAAAGAAAACAACAAACGCCTCATCCAATATTCATCGGGAAGCATCCTGACACAATCCCGGGAAAATAAGTCTTTTCCGAGCCCATGATTCCAGAACTGTCTCTCCCGAGCCTGGGAGCAGCCAGGACCAGCTAGGAGAAGGATCTGGGGATGGTGGAGGCACTTTGTAGAAAAGCTTAATTATGATTCACAGAACTGCGGAGTGAAGATGGTTTAAAGCCACTTAATTAGTGTAGGGATATACAGCCACAATTATCCTAAAAAATGGCCTAATTAACCTATGGAAAAACCAAGGCCACCACTCAGCAACGCTGGAGACGTTAGTAGCCTCTTAATGTACTCCATCTACTCTTGGACAAAACTTTGTGTGGGGACACAGGTCTGGTGACAAATAGAGGGGAATGGGGCTGACTCTGGAGGGCATCCGTGCTTAAAGAGCAAATATTAATAAGTAGCAGAGAAGGGAAACCCAGAGTGGTAGTTACTGAGCACTACCAGAAGCCAGGCGGGATTCTGCTCCATTATCCATGTAATTCTCAAGATAATCCTATTGTGTGGATTTTGAAGTTCAGAGAGGTTCATCTATTAACACAACGTCACGCAGTCAGGAGACAGTTAAAGACCCGGCTTTTCCTGTTATTCCACACTGTCTTTCCCAGGCCCAACAAGCTCAGGGAACCCACTTAACCGGGAAGAGAATCTTTTTACTGCCGGGCCAGAAAACTGGAGTTATTCAAGCTGAGAGAGGCTTCCTGCAAGAGTGGACCCATTCACAAAGGCTGCACTGGGCGCAGCGTGCTGCCTGCACAGCCTTTCACAAAAAACCCAAGCTGCCACCTCTAGCCTTGGTTCTGAGCCCAGATCTTGGCCCAAAGCCAGAAAAAACACATCCGGGAAGCCATATGAAGTTAAACTCATTTGGGCCCTTGCTCAGGGACACGCTGGTGCCACCCGGGACAAAAGCTCGGAGTCCTCCAGGGGGCGCCCGAGAGCCAGCCGTGCGCTCCAGTTTATCTGGCCAGCAGGTCGAGGAATATTCCAACAACGTCCTCATTCTTCGCTGATCAAAGGAGCCGGGATTGAACCTGCTGTAATCATCCGCTGGGGAGTTTGCTTAAAATTCCCCTAATTACGGGAGAGCAGAAAATTGCTATGCCTCAGACTGAATAGAGAAATCGAAGGCGCCCTGCTCCAGCTGCCTGGGGGAGACGAGCCAGTCTCGGAACAGAGAGGCGAGGGGGCCCGGGCTACAAACTGCAACGAGGGGAGGGAGAACCAGGTTCCTGGCCTGTTCCAGGAGTGGGAGAGGGAGAGAAGGAGCCACTGCACTGAGTATGTAAACACTGACCCAGGAGTGGTACCCACCTACTACTCCTCTGCGAAAGTGCAGGAGCAAGGAAATGGATGGGTGTGAAGAGTGCAGCTCTGGACTCTCCCATCTGATTTCAGGAGGATGGTCATGAGTTTTGGGCACCGGTCAGGGAGTGGTTCCTCTGGGCTCAGCCCTGCTCCAGGTATGTGGAAGGAACTAGAAGGAAAAAGAAGGGACAGGAGAGGATGCCAGGTCTCGGGATGTCTCGGTCTGACCAGGAAAGTAGGTAAACACGAGAGAGAGAGAGAGAGAGAGAGAGAGAGAGAGAGAGAGAGAGAGAGAGAGAGAGAGAGAGAGAGAGAGAGAGAGACTCAAAGACCCACACCCACACCAGAGCCCTGCACACACCATGGTCTTGAGCTAGTTGGTTTCCTGATGTAGTGACTGATAAGGGCAGGATGAACACTATTCTGAAAAAGGGCCTTTTCCTCTGTGCTCCTGAGCACCCCCCCCCGGGGGCATGTCCAGAGGGGGGCGCTCCACCTCAGACTGTCTTACAGAGGAGAATTAAATGTGCCACACCTTGGTTCTCTCCTCGATTTCAGCTGCTCATGCAAATTCTGAGCAAGTGTCCAGTTTGGTCTTCTTGGGACCCTAACGGTCCTATCTTGTTTGTCCTGGCCACACTATTGAAACTAGAGTGGTGAAACAGACCCACTCAAACTACCATTTCAGCAAAAAAAAAGGGGGGGCATCTTTCTTTTTAAAAACATAGGAATGTCTCCTGGAACCTCTGTGGGAGGGCTGGCACGCAGCTCAGTGAGTGTCCCTTTTTCTACTGCTCCATGAACCCAGTCTTGATTCATCCTGGGGTCAACCATGACAGTCCACATGGCCACGTGTGTGCGTGTGACCTAAGACTGGATTGTGATTAGCCTTGGCTCAGCTGCCAATCCTAGTCCAATCAACCTCAGAGGGGAGAGGTTGAGTCCCCTTGAACAAATGGCTGCTGTGAGCCTGACACCCTATGAACAGGTCAGTTAGAGGCCAAGGAAAGTCACAGAATCACTCCACCAACGTCCATCACAGCAGTGAAGACACACGGGGCATGCAGGGACAAGGCCCTGGCGGTGGACATGGGTGTGTTACCTGACAACAGGTGCTAGAGAGGAGGTAAAATATCAGGCTGCACCCAAGTGGCATGTTATGTGACACACGGAGGTGTGTCAGACACCATGGTGCAGATGGCCAACTGTGGCTGAGACACACCCTTCAAACGGAAAGCTAGAACTAAGAGGTGGTGCTTTCACCCTTAACACAGCCCTGGACACAGTCTTGGCTGAGCCTTGTCCAGGTGAGAGGCAGGCAGGCAGGCAGGCAGGCCTCCTGGCTCCAGGGTTGTTGGGTGAGGCTCGGAGACCGCACTCAGAGAGTGTAACAGACAATTTGCATGCTGTTTGTATTGCGGTAATTACCCTCCCTTTTGTTCTCCCTCAGTATTTATGGAAACCCTCTGCGGAGATGCCGCAAATCTCAGCAGCGCAGAGAGGAAGCGAGAACACGGTTTATGTCTCTCCTGGGCTCAAGGTAGAAGACCCAAGCCCTGCAGCCCAGGAGTGAAGGTGACAAGAATGAGGCAGGGAGGTTAGAAGGAGCTAGATTACAGATGTGTGAATATTCCCCAGAGCCTGTCTTTAAGTTACCGTCCCTCATCCTGGCCCAGGGCTCCACTGAACAAAATCTGTCATTTTGAACTCACGAAGCCTATTTTTGCGGCATCTCCCATTGAGCAGCCAAAGCCACTGGCAACAAGCCAAGCTCCCTGCGACCTCCTAAGGAAAATGGATGCTTTTATGTATAGAGAACAGGAATAGAAGCCAGGGGGGGTCCCACTATCTCAGTGGTTCTCAACCTTCCTGAGGCTGCAACCCTTTCATAAGGTCCTCATGCTGTCGTGACTCCCAACCATAAAGTTATTTTCGTCACTACCTCATAACTATAATTATGCTACTGTTGTGCATCATAATGTGAATATGACCCCTGGGGAAGGGTTGTTCAACCCCCAAAGGGCTCATGACCCACAGGTTAGGAACTGCAGTACTAGATAGGGACATAAAGAGTGCTGGCCCCAAGGCCAGGGTGTCAGACGGTACACACCTCTCTTGGTCCTAGTCTGTCTCCAAGTTCACCGTCCGAACCTTAACTTGTCACTGGGTCCTACCTCAAAAATGAAGTCTCAGAGCCAAGTCAGCAGGGATTCAGCTGCGTATGTGTTCTCTACTCCTCTGCAGGGAACACATTAACCGGAAGGCTCTGAGCTTGAGATGAGAGAGACCATGGAGGCTTGGGGAAGGTCCAAAGTGGTAGAAAGAACCTGTGGTAAAATCACAGGGTCCTTAACTCTCTGCTATCAATTTATTGTTAAACCAGTTGCTACCCTCACATCCCTGAAGGTCTTATCTTGCCACTTATTGTGGCAATTCCTGACCAGATGGAGCTGCCCTGGGTGGCTGAGCAGCGCCAAGGAGTGAGGTGTCTGCAGACAGAGAACCAGCAATGACACGGGACATTAGGTGCTGATGGCTTTGTGGAGCAAGAGACTTGCAATTAAAGACACAATGGGCCCCTCTGGGGGCTGTCAGACAAGATTCAGAACAAGGGTCAGCGAGCTGGGAGGATGGTGTGTAAGCAGCTGACGGAGCCTACAGAGGGACCAGGATGGGGGTTCCAGGGCAGCAGCCTTTATCCTCTCAGAAAGTCTGTCACTTCAGCCCCTGCTGCCCCTCCAAGCTAAGCATGCTCACTGGAGGTTGCCTGGATCTCACTAATGAGTCAAGGAAATGGGAGTTGGAGGTTAAATGACTTAACTCAACCTTCAAGACAGTGGAGGCGAAATCAGACCCAGCTCCGTTAGGTGCCCAGTTAGGACTCACGGACACCTGCTGTGTGCCTTCTCCTGAGGTATCTCCAGCTGGGTTCTCTGCATTGCCAGAGCTCCAGGCTGGACCACCCAACTTGGGCTAGAAGATTCCAGTGGGAATACCTGAGGGACCAAGAGCTCACCTTGACTCCATGGCAACCATCTCCGGGATCCCCCTTGTCCTGAGACTGGGAAGAAACACCAGGTAGACACATGAAGATTTCCCAGAGGAGGAACAGGCCCAGGAAGGTAAGAGGCGAGGAGGGGGTGCATGCTGCCCCAAATCTGTTTCTGGGAACCCCATCTTGTTCAAGGTCCCCACTTTGGGTGTGCTCCCAGTTCTTTCTCCACAGGCTTTGTCAACATCATTAACTTGCCCTTATCTATCCAAGCCACCACTTCTAGCCTCCATCCCAGCCTTGCTGATTCACTTCTGTCCACCAGGCCCCCAGGGCATCTCCAAAGGTTAGTAGACCTTGGCCACTATCACACTAAAAGAACCAATGGAGAGAAGAGGGAGACGATGAGGTGGTATGTGACCCACTTGGGACCTAGTTGGGGCGAGCTAGCTCCGTGGCAATGTTGGTGCTGGCAGACAAGGGCTCTGTGGGAAAGGGAGGGTTTGTGGGGAAAGCAGGAGTGACAACAAGAAATGAAGCCAGAGAATTCGAGAAGAAGTAGTTCTGTTCAGAATGCCTGTCTCTGACATCCCCACAGCCCAGACCTGAGCTATCCTCAAACCTCAGCAGAAACTCTGCCTTTCCCATGGAATCTTCGATGGCCTCCAACGGAGTTTTCCTTCTCCCTGTGGACTTTCTCCACACAGGCAACAAATTTTTGCCCTGTGTAAACCTGACTAGATCTGGGGCTCCATGAGGAAGAGGCCAGATCTTGCCCACCATCATGAGAGCTTTGTGATGGTTAATCTCCGTTTAAATTTAGATTAGATTTAGAATCACCTCGTTGTGCCCGTGGGGGTGTTTCCAAAAAGACTTAACTAAAGAGGGGTGATCCACCCCGAATGTGGACAACACCAATCCGCTTGGGTTCCAGACAGAATAAAAAGGAGAAAGTCAGAGCTGGAGACATGGCTCAGCATTGCTGCCCTTGCAGAAGACCCGGGCGATTGTGGGAGGACGGCGAATGAAGCAGGGTTGATGATAGGGTGGAAGAGGATCAATGGCTCCCATCAGAGGTCACAGAGGGGCTCGGGAAACACTTGTCAACAGAGATCTCCAGAAAGCACGGGAGACACCAGCTGACAGAGGTCTCCAGAGAACAGGTCACTACCACGCGAAGTTCAGCTTGCAATTGGGGACCAAATAGAAAAGAAGTATTCTCAGAATACTGAGAAATGGAGAAAAAGAATGTAGTCACCCAGGGAAGGGTCGGGGTGGTGGTGGGCATCACTGGCCGTGAGAACTATTGGAGCGCCCCCGTGTGGTTGTGCTAGCAGCAGCAGGGACAGAATAATTTATTTAACGAGTTTTTTTTTTTTTTTCCATTTCAGATATCTGTTTTCGTTTTTATAAATCGTGTTTTTCTTAATATTCCACTTATCTCCTCATGCTCGTGCTACCGTCTGCATTTTGAGCATGTGGAGTGTATTTACAATCACGGCTTCAGTATCGGGCGCCTGCCAACGCTGTCCAGCGTCTCTCTTTTGTTCTTTTTCTGTTGGCAGATTTTTCTTGTGGCAATGAGTAATACTTTTCTGCTTCTTTACATAGCTATTAACTTTCATTAGATGACATATGTTGAAATTTTTATTTTGTCAAGCTCTAGATTGTGCTATATTCCTTTAAAGAGTGATGCCTTTTTTTATTTGCATTTTTTTTATATAGTACAGTTTATTTAAAAAAAAAACAGTGCTGGACTTCTGGCTCAAGGTTATCTGGAACAGCTTTAATTTATCGATGTTGTTGTTGTTGTTGTTGTTGTTGTTGGATAAGTGTTGGCTAGATAGCCCAGGCTGGCCTCTAACACATGACTTCCTCCTCTGCCAGCAGAGAGCTGGATTACAGGACTGTACCACCATGCCTTTGTTGGTATTTCTTTCTTTTTGTTTGTTTATTTGTTTGTTTGGTTGGTTGGTTGGTTGGTTGGTTGGTTTGGTTCGGTTTTTTGAGACAGGGTTTCTCTGTATAGCCTTGGCTGTCCTGGAACTCACTCTGTAGACCAGGCTGGCCTCAAACTCAGAAATCCGCCTGCCTCTGCCTCCCAAGTGCTGGAATTAAAGGTGTGCGCCATCACTGCCTGACTTCGTATTTCTTTTTAAGATTTACCTTTTCAGGGTGAGGAGATAATTATGCAAGTGTGGCTGGCTTGGAACTCGTTCTGTAGAACAGGCTACAGAAATGAATTCACAGAAATCCTCCTGCCTCTGCCTCTCTCTCTCTCTCTCTCTCTCTCTCTCTCTCTCTCTCTCTCTCTCTCTCTCTCTCTCTCTCTCTCTCTCCCCCTGCCTCTGCCCCTGCCCCTGCCCCTGCCCCTGCCCCTGCCCCTGCCCCTGCCCCTGCCTCTGCCTCTGCCTCTGCCTCTGCCTCTGCCTCTGCCTCCTGAGTGCCAGGATTAAGGCAGTGCACTGCCCAGCTGGCTTAAGACTTGCTTGTAAGCTCTTTTATTATCTCCTCAAATATGTAGCTATCTATATTCAGCAAGGTGCTGTTGTTCTAATTTTATGAATATCAATGTTTTGCCTACATGTAAGTCCATGCATGAGAAGAGTGTGTTGGATCCCCTGGGGCTCGAGTTACAGACAGTTGTGAGATGTCATTTGGGTGCTGGGAATCTAATGAGGGTCCTCTGGAAAAGCAGCCAGTGCTCCTAACCACTAAGTCACCTCTCAGGTGCTTACCAGGTTTTCAAGCCTCCCACAGATCTTCAGAACTCCGGGAATCTCTGTGTATGTGAGGCTCTTCTAATTCTTCCAACCAAGTGTAGCTTCCTGAAATGCCACGGTCTCAGCAGCTCCACCATCAGACCAGACCCCCTCTGGGACCCGAGTTCTGGGGCTATGTCCAGCAACTTCCTCCAGGCAGTCACAACAGAGCTTCCCAGAGCTCATCACCAAGTCCTCTTCTCCTGGGGACCACCACCTAAAAGTACTTGTTTCCTGCATCCAGCCTCCGATCATTCCTCCAGGTGAGCATTTCCAACAGCCAATCAATCCACGGACAGAGGGGCAGCCTCCCACTCAATGCAGGTGAACAACAGCAACAAGCAAGATAAGCAAGTGTGCTTTATGTTAGAAGGTGAAAGGAACTCTGGGAAAAACAAACGAGGGAGAGAGAGAGAACACACAGGGAAGAGGAACAGAGCTGATAGAATGGTATTAAAAAAGGATTTATTAGCGTGGCTTACAGACTGTGGTCCGGGTAGCTCAACAATGGCTGTCTCCTGACAAAAAAAGCTAAAGGGTCTGGTTGTTGTTGATTCAGACCATGAGACTGGATGTCTCAGCAGTCCCACTCTGGTGCCGGAGACCTGGGAGATCTCAGAGAGCCGCTAGTCTTCCATGTACATCGGAATCCTGAAAATGCAGGTACTAACACCAGCGAAGGGATGTCTCAGGAACAGGGTGGAAGTGAAAGAACCTAGTGGGGAAACCCCCACTCAACTCCCGATTCGGCGTGCACCCAAGAATCACGAACAGAACAGAACGTCTTGATGTAAAAACACGAGGTAGTTTAATGGCGGAGCTCCGGTCTAAACGTATCTCATGCAGGAGACAGTGGATTAGACCATTTAATGGTGGCGCTCCCAGTCAAAACGTATCTCACGCAGGAGACAGTGGTTCCGACCACGAGGCTTAGAAGCTAGGGGTTTTTATAGAAAAGGGTCTGGGGCTGGGGGAGGAATTGGCGCAGTTTCACATGATTGGTCCATTTAAACATCAGCAGCCTGTTAACATTTAACTTAGGTCAGAAGGGTGGGAGATAGGGAGGCGCTGGGCCAGTCCAGCATGTCATTCTCTTTATCTTTATGGCCAAGCAGCCTCAAGAATGTCTTAACGATGGGCCTGCCTGGGCATGTCCTGGCCTGTTCTGCTATGTTCTCAGCCCCAGGTTTCAAAGCTCACAAACAACTCTTTGGGCTATTTGACATAAATTACATGAATCACAGGTCTCAAGTTTTATTTTCTTTCAGAAGAACTTGCCAGCAAGAGTGAAGGCAAGCAGGCAAAAAATCCCAAAAGCTTCCATCTTCCAAGTCTTTTTCTTCAGGCTGCTACCAGAAGGTGTGGGCCAGATTTAGGGTGGGTCTTCCTACTTCAAATGATCCACTCAAGAAAACCCCTCACAGGTGTGCTCAGCTACATGGGTTTTAGTGAATTCTGTATGCAACCAATATTAGTCATCAGAGTGGTAATATTTATTATTTATCTACTTGTTTTCTTATTTATTTATTTTGAGACAAGGTCTGGTTAAGTCATCTAGGCTGGCCTCAGACTTGTAGCAGTTCTCCTGCCTCAGCAAGTGGTTAAGGGAAAG
Source organism: Mus musculus (assembly GCF_000001635.26). Classification (NCBI taxonomy): domain Eukaryota; kingdom Metazoa; phylum Chordata; class Mammalia; order Rodentia; family Muridae; genus Mus; species Mus musculus. The sequence goes on from NC_000075.6 coordinate 43,928,050, forward strand.
CCACTGGACTTTTCCTCACAGACCGGATACAACTCGCTGCGGTAAAGGCCTTAGTTTGGCTTTAGTGTTCAATGTATTGAGTTGTAGGAGGTCCAAGGGAAATGGCTAAGATGCGAGTTCTAGACCGGAGTGGCAGCATCGGAAGGGATAAGAAAGGGGTGGGATTCTGAGAAGGGGGTGTGATTCTGAGAAGGGGATGTGATTCTGAGAAGGGGGCGGGATTCTGAGAAGGGGGTGGGATTCTGAGAAGGAGGTGGGATTCTGAGAAGGGGGCGGGATTCTGAGAAGGGGTGGGATTCTGAGAAGGGGTGGGATTCTGAGAAGGGGTGGGATTCTGAGAAGGGGGCGGGATTCTGAGAAGGGGGCGGGATTCTGAGAAGGGGTGGGATTCTGAGAAGGGGTGGGATTCTGAGAAGGGGGCAGATTCTGAAAAAGGGGTGGGATTCTGAGAAAGGGGTGGGATTCTGAGAAGGGGGCGGGATTCTGAGAAGGGGGTGGGATTCTGAGAAGGGGGCAGATTCTGAGAAGGGGGCAGATTCTGAAAAAGGGGTGGGATTCTGAGGAGGGGGCTGGATTCTGAAGGGGGTGCGATTCTGAGCAGGGGCGGGATTCTGAAAGGGTCTGGATTCCGAGAAAGGGATGGGATCCCAAAAGAGGAGAGATTCTGAGAAAGGGGTGGGATTCTGAAAGGGGGTGGGATTCTGAGAAGGGGCGGGATTCTGAGTGTTGTGCTGAAAGACCAATGGTGCCAGGGCCAGGGCCATCACTGAACTGAGGGGCCTAGAAGAACAAAGTCACCGTTAATGTCACTGATATTCATAGAGCTTTAGTGGTGTGGAGACAGGTTGACTGTACAATCAGTCCTGGGATGCCTATGACAGACAGATCAGTCAGAGCCTAGAGGGAAGAAGCCCTATAAGAGGTGCTGTTTCTGTTGGTGGTGCCCAAGGGCACGTCGTTGGAGCCTCTACCGACCTCTGCAGAGGCAGCAAGACCTGCAGAAGATCATGGGTCTTATACCTCCCTGCCATTCCAAGGAAGTTAGTCCAAACCCCAGAAGGCGGGCCTTATTTAAACAGATGTGTCATCACCCAGGGACATCATTCAGGAGCTCCAAGAAGCTGCATCAGCAATTGTCCCCAGGGGCTCGTAACTTGAAAATCCCCTGGTTCTCGATGGTGGCCTAGATTTGCCGCTGTGGGGTAGCTCACCTTGACACTCGGAAGCTGACACCCCATCCATCTCCTCTGACTCCACCTTGCCCCCTCAGACCAGGACAACCACTCTCTCTCTCCTCACGCATGGTATATATCCAGAGAAGGTCCAAAAGCCCTAGAATCAGAAAGTCCTGCTAGATAGCTAGCCCCAATCCACACTGCTTTTGCCTTCTGTGGTTTCATGCTAATGGCTCTCCAACTGGACCAATCATTCTTTCCGTTGCTCCACTTCACTTGTGCTACTTCTTGCTTCGCCCCTTGCTCTCTTCTCCTTCCCCTGCTCTCTTGTCATGGGCAATTAATTAGCTTTGGAGAGTTGAGATGAAACTCGGACTGGCTCTGGGAGGGTCCTTTCTCTTTTTCCCTGGGGGAGACCCAGCACAAAGACCCTTCTGCCTTCAGACATCTCCATTCCTCCCTCCACCCTTGCAGGCTCCCTGCTTTTCTCATACTGTCCCAAACCAGCAGGAGGGACCCTGGTCCCTCAGGAGATTAATGATTCACTCCCAAAGTCACTCCCTGCAGCTCCCTGCCCGGCTGGGTTGGTCAGAGCCAAGGCCAGGCGATCCATAGCTGCTTTTCCTGCTGCTGCTGCAGTAAAATATGGGCAGCGAGAACCATGGGAGAAATGAGGCATGAAAATTAATCTGCTTTACAGTCCTCATGAATATTTAAAGCCTGATGAATATGTAACTACATTTCTTTTCTCCTCCATTAGTGTCTGCTTTTGAGTTACTCTGTAGTTCTCTTTGGCTCCTTTGGGGGCTGGTTGGCTAGACTGATTTTTAAATTGGTTTTACAGGTGTTTGTGGCTCCTGGGTTCCCTCTACTCTCAATCCTGCTGACAGAGCTGTCCCTTTAAAAATTCTCCAGCAAGATCAGGGCAGAGGGAGACAAGAGGGAGGAGGGGAGTGGGTTGACCCTTACAGTAAGAGACCCAGCAAAGGGGAGATGTCTGAACATAGAAATCAAGTAGTGTGCACAACCTACATACTAGGCAGGATTAGCTAGGCACTGCAGTGTGCCTATGATCCCAGCTACAGGGGAGGAAAGGAACCCAGGAATTCCAGGCCAGCAAAAATCATCAAAAAACTGTAAAGGAAAAGAAAAGGTGAACCCTCCCTGGCTCCCCCTGAGCCTTGGTTTCCCATGGAAGATGGTCACAAGCTCTGCCACCCAGCAAGTGAGGCTTCAGGGATGCTTTGAAAACCAAGAAATTAGACAGCAAAATATCACCTTCCTGCTGGACGCAGGGGTGCATGCCTGTAATCTCAGCGCTCAGGAGGCTGAGGCAAGAGGATCACAAGTTTAAAGCCAGTCTGGGTTGCTCATTGAGTTCCAGGCCAGCCAGCTTGGGCATCACTGACCCAGGCTTGCCAAAAACTAAAAACAAATTAAAGAGAAAAGATCTGGGAATGTAGCTTAGCATAGCACTTGCCAGAAAGGGAGGGAGGGAGGAGGGGGAGGAAGACAAGGGGAGAGAGAGGGGAGAGAGAGAGAGAGAGAGAGAGAGAGAGAGAGAGAGAGAGAGAGAGAGAGAGAGAGAGAACCCATTTAGGGCCTCCCTTTGGGAAAAGCTAGTTCTCTATCCCAGCCCGTGTCCCTTTAGATCACAATGTTTGGATCAACTCCTGAACAGATCCACCACTAATTGGATCATGCCTCGATTAGGAGGACACATACTGGTCCTGGCCTCTGATTGGGTAAGCAGCAGATTAGATTAGTCAATGATGGATCACCACAGAGGACATCAGCTACTGATCAAATCAGCTACCAATTAGATTGGATTGGCTTTTGGTGAGATCAACCACTGAGTAGATTAGCCACCAGCTGGCTCACTCTCTGATTGAATCATCCTCTGATTGGCTCGTCGTCTGATGAGGTTATCTGGTGTATCTTCTATCCAAGGACAAAGGTCTCAGACAGTTAGGGCCTCCCCTTCTCTGCACCTCTGTGAACAAACAGGGAGAACGGTATTCATCTTTCTAAGCTAATGCCACAAAAACCTCCCCTGCAGGCTGCTTTTGGGGTCTCAGGGAGTTGGGCACTCTTGAGTTTGAGGCAAGCCTGGGCTGTAACACAGTGAGACCATATTTCAAACACTAATGATGATGATGAGGAGGGGGAGAACACTAATAATCAGGGCTAGTGATAGAGCCCGTCTTGTAAAGGTCTTGCTGCCCATCTTGATGACTGGACCTCTGTCCTCAGGACTCACTCAGATGTTGGAAGATAAAAACCAACTCCCACAAGTTGCCCTCGGACCTCCACACGTATGCCACACGTGTGCTATGGCACACGTGCGTGCACACTCACACAAAAAATAAATGAATGAAAGAGCAAATTAATTGAAACTTCACAGAAGGAAGAACTGTAGCCACCTTGGGAAGGGGTGAGAAGGAAACGATTTTATCCCCAGAATCCAAGTGGGGGTCAAGAGTGTAGGCTGGAAGCATCATCAGGCAGAACAGCTGCCAGTCCTAGGCTAAGGAAGAAAGGACAAGGACGGAGGGCAGCAGCTGCCACAGTGTGCAAGGCAGGGAAGCAATGTCCTCAGAGGGACCAGTGTGGTCTGAGTGGAACATTCAACACATGAAGGTGTTTGTGTGTTTCAGGAGGTAAGGCCAGCCTTAAGAAATCAGGACTGGAGACCTACCTAGAACTGGCCTGAGATGAGATTAGGAGAAGAGGAAACAGGAGACTCATATCAACAAGGAGAAAGCCCAAGATATTCACTGCCTACCTCCACCTCCCCAAGTGTTAAGATCATAGGTGTGAACCATTAAGTCCAGCTTTTTATGTGCGTTGTAGGGAATCTGGGATCAGGTTCTCACACTTGCGATGCAACCACCTTACCAACCAAGCTGTCTCCTCAGTCCATGAGAGTTACTTTGAAAAGTACAAACACCATTTGAGTATTAGGAATGGCTGCCATTGTGACAGTGATAGGCAAGGATTAGCACAGATGTGTGACACCCAGTGTCTTAGTCAGGGTTTCTATTCCTGCACAAACATCATGACCAAGAAACAAGTTGGGGAGGAAAGGGTTTATTCAGCTTACACTTCCACACTGCTGTTGATCACCAAAGGAAGTCAGGACTGGAACTCAAGCAGGTCAGGAAGCAGGAGCTGATGCAGAGGCCATGGGGGGATGTTACTTACTGGCTTGCTTTCCCTGCCTTGCTCAGCAAGCAATTTCTTATAGAACCCAAGACTACCAGCCCAGAGATGATACCACCCACAAGGGGCCCTCCCTCTGGATTACTAATTGAGAAAATGCCCACAGCTGGATCTCATGGAGGCATTTCCCCAACTGAAGCTCCTTTCTCTGTGATAACTTCAGCCTGGGTCAAGTTGACACACAAAACCAGCCAGTACACCCAGCTTTCCCTGTACCCCCTTTCAGAGGTCTTCTGGCTCAGTCCCCCATCTTACCTTCATTCCCAGGACCTGAGGAGGGACAGGTGTCCCTTGGTGATGGTTCCTCAGGCAGCCCTGTCCCCTCCAGCCCTGGCCTCCCAGCTCAGCTCTGTAGTTGCCTCTTTGGCAGGAACAAGCACACATCATGTTAGACAAGCCTGCACCTCGTGGAACAGGCTGAAAGTATAATCACCCTTCTGGGTGATGTGCAGGTCCCACCCTCTTTTCAGAGATGCCATTGTGATTCATGTCACTGCTGTGGCAGCCACTGAGAGTTGAGTGCCTCTGGACCAGACAAAGCAGGGCCAGGCTTCACAGAGCAGACCCGTGGCCCAGGAAAACAGGAGGAGATGGGGGCTCCACAGCCCAAATAGACTCCTGGTCCTGCTTCACTGTCCCTCAGAGCTCACCATCTTGAGGCTCCCTCTGTGTAGCAGTGCCCCTACCCTGGGATCCCTGTCCCTTCTTGCCTCTGACTCATCCACCTTGACACCTACCTTGATAGGCTCCTTGCAACTTCCTATGTCACTCTGTCCCCAGGGGCCAACTAAGGTGGCCCTTGAGTCTCACATGTGGCACAAGCAACAACCTGGGTATGAGGTGGTATTTAGAAATGTAGTGGCAGATAGATAGACAGGTCCCTTCCCTGCAGGTAGATGCAGAGCAGGACCCCATCCCACCCCTCACCACCTCAGCCCTTTTACCTGCTCGCTCAGAAAAACCCTCCCAAATACCCTTCAGGTGGGGTGGACTTCCTGCCCCTCATCTCAGTAGGCCACAGCTACCAGGGACTCCAAACCACCAGTGGGCACCACTTCTCTCCTCCCAGGTTCTTTCTCACAGGGAAATGGCCAAATGCCTTCATCCCACTGCTGAGTTTCATCTCCAGACAGTGACCCCTTCGAGAGACAGGTGGGGAGAGCCAGTCTTGGATCAGGCACCTGACTCCCACATCTTGTCATCTGGGGCCTTGTGAACCAGATGCTGTGAGAGAAGCTTTGGATGTTGGGAGTCCCTGGGGTGACAGGCCCAGCTGGCTGGCTATAGCAGTAGGCACAGTCTGAACTGCGCACCTGTTTGTCCTTCCAGGAGTCTCGGCCTTGTAAAGAGAGAAACAAGTTCTTCTTTTCCTCTTACTTCTCAGAGGGGAAACTGAGTCAAGCCCCTCCCTCTAAAGGACGCTTCCTATACTTTAAGCCCTGCCAGCCCAGGCCCCCAGGTGAGACCCCCCCAGGGGTCACACTGTAACTGGTGAGCAACGATTAGCCCCTATACATAGTCCCAAACCTATTTTAGGACCAGACTCTACTCTCCAGCTCTGCCCCTCATTTCTTGCTTTAGACTGAGACCTAAGCCAGACACAGAGACCCAGGCTCAGAAGACATCTGTACCAAATCAGAATCCTGAGCACCGCCCCAGCCTTCCCCCACAGAGCTCAGCTCTCAGAGTGACAGCTAGAGTGGGCAGGCGGCATTGAGACAAACGGTGCTGTGATTAGCCGGCCATCAATATCTCTTAAAGGCCCATTCTCTCCGGAGCTGGCAGCTCCCTCCAGTTCCCCGCCCTCAGAGCCAAGCAAAGACCCCCTTGGCAGCTCCGGGCTCTGTCTTTCTCTCTCCTTCCCGCCTTGCTTCAGTCATATCAGCCAGATGGATTATGTCTTATTTCTCATGGATTTGGCTGCAGGAACCAAACAGCATTTAAGGCCATTGATTGTTCAAAAGGCCAAGTGTATAATGTACCAGAAAATTAGTTTGGAGTGCCCGGCAGGGGACCAGCGCTGCTCTGAGCTCAGATTTACTCTGTACTGATGGGTGGGGATGAGGGAAGGGTTGGAAGCAGCAGGTCCTTCCGTGAGGGAGTTCTAGGCGCCTTCCTCACCGCCTGGCCTCACAGTCCTTACACCGGCCGGCTGGCCGTGTGAACAGTGCTCTTCCTCATGCCCTCCCACGCAGCCCCCACCATACGCAGTGTGGGGAGAATATTCCCTCCCACATACCTGACAGATGGGGTGTGGCATATACTCTCATCCAAGTGCCCAGACAGGCTACAAGACTCCAGGTCAGAGCAGTCCTTTTGCCAGAGAAAACTGGGGCTTTGAGTCCTATCTGACCCACGGTTAGGGACAGGATCAAGGGGTCCTCCTGGTGGTAGGTGGATTTGGAACCATGGACAGCTCCCTCCAGGGCCCTTTTCTCCTTCGCACAACAACCCAGACCTGCCTGGGTGCTGGTGTCACTCATTAACAAGCTGGTGTCACTCATTAACAAGCTGGAGTCACAACAGTGACTGTTTATAAAGCCGGGATCAACACATGATCTTCATGGGAAGTTGAACGCTTTACCACTGAGCTATAAACCTACGAAGCTTTCATTTTATTCTTTTTCCTTTCTTCCCTCCCTCCTCCCTTCCTTCCTTCCCTCCTTCCCTCCTTCTCTTCCTCCCTCCTTTCTTCTTTCCCTCCCTCCTCTCTTCCTTCCCTTTTCCTTCCCTCTTTCCCTCCCTCCTTCCCTTCCTTCATTTCCTCCTTGCTTCCCTCCCTCCTTTCTTTCTTCCCTCCTTCTTTCCCTCCCTTCTTCCTTCCCTCCCTCCTCCCTCCCTCCTTCCTTCCCTCCTCCATTCCCTTCTTCCTTCCTCCCCTTCCCTTCTTCCCTCCTTCCTCCTTTCCCTCCTCCCTTCCTTCCCACCTTCCTTCCCTCCTCCCTTCCTTCATATCTTCCTTCCCTCCTTTCATGAGTTCAGGCACATATGCCACAGCTCACATGTGGAGGTCAGAGGACAACTTTTCAGCAGTCAGTTATCTCCTTCCATGTTGTTTTCAAGGGCAGCCTTCTCTCATGTCTGTCACTGTGCTGTGTGTCTCCCAGGCCTGCTGTCCCTTGCGATCCGGGTTATTACCCTGTTTTGTCCCCTTTCCTCCCACGGGAGTGCTGGGACTGCAGATGCTCACACCACATCTGGCTCCTTATGTGGACTCCAGGAATCCAGAACTGCGTTGTTAGGGTTTTGCATCAAGCACTCTACCCCAGTGAGCCTTCTCTCCAGCCCTGGCTCTCATTTTTAGAAGCCTGTTATGCACCAGTCATGAATCAGACTCTTACTCTAGATCGCCTCATTTCAGCACAGCCTCACCCTGCACTCTCCAGGCAACAAGAATGATGATATTGTCGATGACATCAGAGGCAACGCCATTTCCCACCATTCTCACTGAGTACACAGCTCCAAGAGCCATTGCCACGTGCATATGACATCACAAGACACTTTCCAACCACCCTATAAAGCAGAGAAGGAGAAGTTGTCTCCAGCGTTTCTTCCACCTCCTCCTACCACACACTTCCTGCCTCCAGAGGCTTCAAACAACAGACAAGCGAGGGAATGCTGTGTTGTCCCTCCAAAACAGAGTATTTGTGAAACCTGAAGATGCAGGTCCAGTGCAGCCAGAGAAATGGGATCTGCCAAGAGGAAACGACAGCATCAGGGTGCATCAAAGACAGCACGCGGCCATATCGTCACCAGCTCTAACGACAGGAGAGCCAGAAGCAGTATGTCCCACTTCCCTCCCTGGGACTCATAAAAATACCAAGGAAGGCAAGAGAGTTAGTGTTTGTCTTTTGTTTGTTTGTTTTTATGCCAATAAAGACAACAAAAAGCTAGACTCCCATCCTTGTCACAGTGAACAAAAGAGAGAGTTTTCCACTCATCATGCCTTCTACCTAAAGCCACACTTTACAGTGCCTTAGCAAGGAGATGTTAATCCGTGGACCACCGATGCCCCAGATACCCCAGAGGAACTACAACTCCCTAGGCCCCAAAGCAGCTTAGAACATGAGCAAAGATTGTTAAGTCCTTTGGCTCTGAGCACTTGGAGCCCCCTTCCCAGGCAACTGCCAGTCAGGCTTTGTTTCCTTCATTTCCTATGCCAAGAGTTCAAACCCCAAAGGATGAGTCTATACCACACGGAGCTGAGATCAGCAGTGCAGAGGCTGTCTATACCATACTTCACTGAGAAATTATTTTAGAGTCCTTTGGAGGGGAGCAGGGTTGAGACAAGGTCTCCCCAAATAGCTCAGGTTCATATCAAATTGTAATGATGTAGCTCAAGTTGGCCTCGAACTAGAACTCTTCCTGCCACCACCATCAAGCTCAAAAGGAACTATTTTACTCCAAAGAGAGTCTCCTATTCCTGTGCCTCATCTTTCTCTCCCAGCTAAAATCCAGACGCTTTGAGAAATTTTCCTGAAGACCCAGCACACCCAGAAAACATCAACACACGCCACAGACTTGCAAAGGGAAGTTCCCAATGTGCCTTGGTCATGTGACACGCCTGGGCCAGGTACCAAGCTTTCCAATGGACTATAGGGAAGGAATACAATGGAATTAGATGAGAAGGTTCCACCAGTGAGAAAAGCCCACCTACTTACTTCCTGTCACGTCTGTAGGTAACCAATAGCTGCGGGTCTCAGCATCCTTTCTGATGTTAGCAACACAGTATTTGAAAGGAACAAGGGGATCAAGATGGCTTGGGGAAGTGCTCTCTATTAGAAGTCAGGAGACTGAGGTTGAGTCTGTCTGAGCCTCCTACCACCTCTGTGACTGGTGTGGGCAAGCCTCTCCTCACATCCCTCCTACAACTACAGCAAATACAGCAACCATCTCAGTCATTGACTCCCCACGGAGAAGACTTTCCGCTGGAGTACAGGGAGTACAGGCAGACCCAGCAAGTGACCAAGGCTTATTTTATTTCTTAAATTACAATACTTATTTTGAGGGGGCATATGGGCACATGCCATGAATCATGTCGATGGCAGCAAGACCCTTTACCCAGAGAGCCATCTCCTCCCACCAAGGTTGATTTTAGCAGGGGTGAAAAATCAAAACTAAGTAATTTTTCTGGAGTAGAGGGCTGGGCTAAGTGAGGCCACAAGTGCAAAGGGCTGCCTCTGCGACCTGGAGCTCTCTAGTGTCGCGTTTCACCCCTACCCGCCTTTGGTGCAATCTGGGGTGATCCTTTCCAGAAATAAAGTGAAGGTTTTCTTTGAAGAGATTCTTACCCACAAATCAGTCTGTTACAGGTGGGTGTGTTAGATACAAGAACATGTGTCTAAAGGTGTAGATACCCACAATGTCGAGAAGTTTGCTAAGGAAAAGGGCAATGGTGTCCTGTATGTGCCCCTTAGGGAAGGGTATGGGAGCAAGCCAGAGCCTTCTGAGATGGCCTTGGTTGTTTATCTAGACGCCTGCCCTTCCTCTCAACATAGCACATCCAGCTATTAGCTCTCTCACTACCCTCTCCAGTGGTCCCAACCTCACTGTTTATTGTTTTGTTTTGTTTTGTTTTGTTTTGTTTTGTTTTTAACCCTAACATTTGGTTTTTCTATGATAACATGACAACGACCTATACTCCTCAGTGGATAATTTGTTCCATTTGTAAAACCACAGGATCCAAAATTCTTACCTGTGGGAACTGACCATCTGACTAAGAATGCGGTATAAGACCTTATGCAGAGGGCTGTTTGTTTGTTAAGGGGTTTTGTTCTCAGATTTTTGTCCTAATGTCTTCTTTTGCAGTGCTGAGGATTGAACCTAGAACCTCCTGTTTGCTAAGTTGGCACCTTACCCCTGAGCTACACCCCTAGCTCTCCTTGACTCTTCAGTTTGAAACAGAGCCTCTCTCCGCTGCCCAGGCTGCCTTGGACTTTTGTACTTCTTGCTTTGGTCTTGAAAGTATCTAGGAACACAAGTCGGCACCTCTGGGCCGGGTGTTTTCCTCTGGGGCTACAGAGCCTTTGAGAGCCAAGGAAAGGTGGGATTTGATGAGATAGGGAAGACTGCATGAGGAAGGATATCGTGGCCCTGAGGAACAAGCTGGTCCTAGGGGAGCACATCATATAGACTTGCATCTCGCCACAGGGACCCCTGAAGGAGGTAGACTTTCTTCACCATGGGGATAATGAAGGAAGCAGGCTTTCCAGTCATCCAAATCAACTTAGGAGGGATGTAGTGATGACTCATCAGGTAAAGGGTTTGCCATGGCAATGTAAAGACCAGAGTTCAGATCCCCAGAGCCCACAAAAAGCCAATTAGACATGGTGGCCTGCCTATGAACAAGACTCAGAGATAGAGAATCCCTGGAGCAAGCCTGGCTACTCATACTGAAAAATGGCTCCAGGTTCAGCAAGAGTCCCCACATCTCGATATACAAGGTGAAGAGCAATTGAGAACGACATCCAACATTAACCATACACACACATACACACACACACACACACACACACACACATACACACACATATCCATGCATTCACGCATGTGCCCGCACACACACACCACATTCATCCAAACAAGTGCACCCACACACATGAACACACACAAACATGCATGCATACCACCCTCCTCTCTCTCACATTCACACACACACACACACACACACACACACACACACACACGCATGCAAAATAAGTGCATAACTTAGGAGCTGAATTCAGCAAGAAAAAATAAGCACAATTTTCTTAGAAAGATATTCTTCAGTCCCACTGTGAAAGGTCCAAATGGCTCATGTTGCAGGGAATGGAGGAGATAGACAAGAGGAGGAACTTCCATGCAGGGTCCCCTAGATCCTTAAACAGCACAAAGCAAGGAGTCCTTGGCATCTGCGACAGGAGCAAGTGAGAACGTAGAGATGGGAGAGTGAGCGAGCTGAATGGGTGAGGTGAAGGCCTAGGAAACTACTTCCTTCGTTCCGTAGAAGCAGCACACAGGAGCTATCTTAAGCACTGCCCCCCAGCATCTGGAGGGGGCTCCGCAAAGCCCTGGGAAAATGCCAGTGTGGCAATTTAGTGGTGAGCAGCAACGCTAATGAGTGCCAAGAATAACAGTGGCTTCCTAATGGAGCCCTTAATGAAGACTCATTTTGGGTTTTATTAACGCAGAGAAAAAGCACACACTTTTTTTTTTTTAACCTCCTCCCGCTCTTGGAAAGCAGGCAATAGAAAGCAGCCTCGACTGCAGCCCGTCAGACCCATTTCTAGATCCTACTTGAGGTGCAACATAAGCTCAGGGAAGAAGGTCAGGCTCTGAGATTCAAACTCACAACTCTTTCTCGGCTCTCCGGACCCTACACTCCAGATAGATAGATAGATAGATAGATAGATAGATAGATAGATAGATAGATAGATAGATAGATAGATAGATAGATAGACAGAGAGACAGAGAGACAGAGAGACACCAGAGGTAGAGGGAAGGAGAGAGAGAGAGAGAGACTGCTGGTGAGGCTTGTCTCTAAAAATTGTAGGCAAGTTACAGATTAAAAAAAATAATAAAACAAAACAAAGAAGACCCGTCCCCAAGGTGATGGCAGCGATTCTAACAGACAGATACTTCCCATTAGATATTTAATTAGCAAGAAATCAGGTCAGAGCACTCTCCCCTCAAGAGACTAACGCTGTGCAGCCCTCTAGGCTGAGAAAGGGGTGTCTCACCTCACCCAGTGGTGCCCACCCCCCGCCCCGCATCATCAGGAATGTTGGTGGCTTCAAATGCAGCAAGAGAAATCCAGATCAGATCTACTAGCTGTCAGACCGACTAGCTGACCTCAAGCGCTAGAAAATCAAAACCTTGGGGCTTTGTTAATGACTTGCCTTCTGATGAAACCCCGTGCTTTATGAAAAGTTAGGAACTTATTAAAACAGCTGGTGTGGCTGTGCCATAGTCCAGGATTTCCTGGGCCTTGCCCTGTGTGATTTCTCCCTTTGCATCTTGTTAGTCTCCCTCTCCCAGACCTATAAAATCTAGCTAATGAGCCAGCTCGGGGCTGGAGAAAAATGGCATCCGGAGGTCCTTCTGGGATAGAATCGAGAGGAATCCCTGAAGTGCCAATAGAAGCCCAGAGCACAGCATAGACATCCCTTGCACGTCACAGATGCCAATCAGCCTGTTAGATAAAATTCCACCTTATAGGTCATTGACCATCTCATGTTGGAAGCCCCAGCAGAGGGATCACAATTGTCCCCTAAAAGCTCTCTGGTTGACACCACGATTCAGGCACATGCATGGCTCACATATACTTACCCGACTCACGGTGAATAATGTGGGAACCTGTGGAGTGGGTGTGGGGAAGGTTCTCACAGATCCTTCCAGGATGGCGGTTGTCTTTGCATGGAGCATGAACAGGCCTGCAAGAGAGAGGAATCAGTGTCTACCCGGGGGAACGTGTATATACTCACAGCATTATGGGTGCAGGCCGGAGATGTGGCTCAGTTGACAGAGTGCCTGTCTGGCACATGCAAAGCTCTGGGTTTAATCCATAGCACGGCATGAACTAGACATGGTGGAACATGCCTCTGATCCTACCCAGCACTCCCAGTGTAGACACAGTAAGACCACCCTTGTGTTCATTATGGGTTCAAAAAGTATGGTAGGTAGGTATGGTAGGTGTTGGGTGAGTTCGGTGTACCCCCACATTGTGTAAGTATTATTTTGTCTCTTTTAACAGTGGGGAGCAAGACATAAATGGAGTGAGACAGACATCTCAAGACAGTTACCCAAGGTCACACAGCAAGAAACTGGGAGAGCCAGGCAGCAGAGCAGGTCTTCCCATGAAACTCCCAGGCCACATCTGTAAACAGCATAGCTCTGTGTCCAAGGGGCCACAGGCACTGGGAAGTCAGGGTAGGGGCTTTTCCTGGGACCTTAGAGAAAGTCAGGGAATAGCTGCAAGACTCTCGTTAAGAAGTGAAAGACCAACCAGGAAAGATGCTAGTGTTTGGTGACCATCTGCTGAGTGCCAAACTCAATGGCACCCACCCCCTATGCAACTCCATCCAAGGTTCACAAGCATCTGAGGTCAACAGTACTTCCAGAGAGACTTCAGTTCAGTGACAGCAAGCAGCTTTCCCAAAGTCACACAGCTAGGAAATGGTGGGCAGGAGATCTGAACCTGGCTCCGGGAGGGAGGGAAAGGCAAAGCCACTGACTTTACTGGAAGGCACAGAAGATGCGAGGGAAAGTGTAGAAAAGAGTTCAGAGGCCACCATGGGAGATCGTTTTTCTCAACAGAGGGCTTGTCTTCCTTGGCTCTGAAAAAGCAGGAAAGGAGAGCGAGGAGTTTCTTGGTCTGTAGACATTTTCCCCCTACCAGACTGTTCCTCATTCCCCAGCAGAACCATGGAATGGCAAAGGAATGCATAGATTAGAGTCCTCTGACGTGTAAGTAGGCTGAAGAGGTTTTAGGCACCAGTCTTGCTAATCCATTTTCCCCAGAAAGGTTTCCACCCCATCTGCTCACAGAGCTCCCAGCACAGGACTGCACACCAGTGACCACCGTTAGCATCCTCGATGGCCACACAGCTCAGCTGCCAGCAGTGTCAGGGCCAAGTGGCTCAGATCAAGCCCTGGCTCCCAGGCGTAGAGCCTCAGTTTCCACATCTGTTAAACAACACACAGACCTGCCACAGCATGGAAGAGCCTGTCACCAGCCTCCCTGCAAGACTGTCCCACACTGTTCTCTTCTTCAAGCCAAGTCACCACACAGCTCACCCTCCATCCCAACGCCTTAATCAGGGAGAGCACCATCCCACGGGGCTGTCACCCTCACGCACAGAAGACAGGGGCTCCAGGAAAGCCATGTCTGGGAGGACATCCTGGGGATCCGTGGAACCAGTGGGTGGTTCTCACATCTAGTCAGGCAGAAGGGACAGGGTATGTTACACAAGAGATTCTAAAAGCAGATGGACCCACAGAGTTTGTGACTTAAATTGGCACATGCCAAGAGACAGGGTGCCCTCTGCATCCACAGGGCCCGGAAAGACCCTCAGGCCCTGGTGAGACTGTTGGAGGGTGGGCATCCAGGGGCAGTTAGTCACCAGGGAAGTTTCCATCCTAATGGACCCAAATGGGATCAATGACAAAGGGTCAAGTGCCCACACTGTGCCCACACATGCTCTACCTCAAGCTACTCTGAAAATAGCTCTGTGGCAATGTCACCAAGCTTGGGCTTCAGCTCTGTTTCCTGCCCCCCTCCAGTTCTTCCAAGAGATAAATCCAGCCACCTACCCCCCTGTAGGCCCCTGCACCTTCCCAGTCTGTCACTAGTCCTTTAAATGTCACTCTATCCCCCTTTTTCTTAGGTTAAGAGGCTCCCTGCTTCACTGTAGCCTTTCCTGGGGCTTACGTGTCAGAACCTCCTGGGGTTGAGCAGCCATTTCAAAAGCCATGCCTGTGCATCCATGCTGTGTCCATGCTGCATCCGTGCACCTGTGCATCCATGCTGTGTCCATGCAGCTCCCATGCACCCATGCCTCTGTGCATCCACATCCATGCATCCGTGCATCCGTGCTGCATCTGTGCTACATCTACGCAGCCATGCATCTGTGCTGAACCTGTGCACCCAAGTACCCAGGCATCCATACATCCATGCTGCACCTGTGCACCCATGCTGCTCTCCCACCCTGTCTGTCTCACCTCTGCTCTAAGCGCACAGCCCTGGAGACCCTGAAGCTCAGGACAGAGTGACACCTGGGTCCCCAGCATTCAGCCCAGAGCCTGGCAAGTAACTGGTTTCAGGAAAAGCCGAAAAGAAACTCAGATCTTCCTTCTTCACAGGGCACCGAGGATGTGTCTGTGGGAGTTGTCAAGACTCCACGGATGACACAAGGCCAAACTTTGGGTGGTATCCTTTGTGAGAGTTTATTTCCAGTGTCATTGTTCCCAGGAAAAGAAAATTTTGGAGTTTTTTTCACTCTTTACAATTTTTTTTAAATTTATTTTGTATGGGAGGCAGGACAGTTGTGGAGGTCCGTGGACCGCTTGTAAGAGTCTGGTCTCCCCTTCTACCATATGGATTGAATTCAGGTTGCCAGACGTGGCCACAGGACCTTTACCAGATGAGCCAAAATGACTAATCTTTCTGTGTATAAGCTCTTAAAGGGACCTCATTTTCACGTCTCCTGGCCACCTCCATCCTACCAGCTCCAAGAGCAGCATGTGCCTGCATAGGCGGCTCCCTCCTCAAATCTCTAGCCCCTGCCTCTGCACACTGCCCCTCCCATGCCCGCCTTGTAGCGGGAATGTAATTAGGCCTTTCCCAGGATGGCAACCCCTCCTCACAGTTGGGCTGCCCGTCCAAAGGGGATAATTTATGGAAATGGGTAAAGGTGTTTTAAATTATTCAATTTAAATGTAAATAGGGGAGATGGTTTCTCTGAATAAATTGTCTTATTTATGTTCCTCCCAGCTCCCCTCCCAGGGAAACAGGGAGAAGTTTGGAGCCCTCTGGAACACAAGGCCCTCCCTCCTCTTTAAATAATGTGGAAGCAGGGAATGGTGTTTGGAGACACAACAATGTCCTCAACAACCAATGTGCCATTTGGAATCACAGACATGCAAGAGTTCGCTGACACCCAGCCTCAGGAGGACTTTGGCCTGGTGGAACAAGAGAACAGGAAGCCTGTCCCACCCATCTGGGTGTCCTTGAAGACAGTGCCCTGGGGTGACATGCCCTGCCATCCTCCTGTTCTACTCTGGCTCTCTTTCCAGCTGAGTTCCAAGTGTTGGTAGCCAGCTTAAAACTTCCCTGAATGTGTCTGTGCTCTGAGACAATAAAGCCATGGGACACCTACTCTTTGAGAATCCTTATCCAGCCAGATGCTGGGGTCTGCGAGGAATAGAACTTACTTCAAAGGAAGGCTCCTCTGTGTGTGTGTGTGTGTGTGTGTGTGTGTGTGTGTGTGTCTATTTGTTTCTGAGTGTGTGTCTCTGTGTGAGTCTGTGTGTCTGTGTATCTGTGTATGTATGTGTATATGCATATGTGTGTATGTGTATATTTGTGTGTGTTTCCTCTATGGCTCTCTCACGTGCATATGACAACCTATTACTAGACCCAGGAGACAACTGGGATAAGATGGACCTTGGATCCATCCCTAACAATAAACCTGGAAGATAGCAACTCTAAGATCTGAATTTTCAGAGGAGCAGAAAAGTCTGTCTCTACCCCCCACCCATAAGACTGCTCACTTCACACTGGCTTCACACTCTGCATCACACCAAATGCTGGTGAGGAGAGGAATCTGAGTCAGTCCCATTGGGTTGTTCAGGTCCTGGGGATGGAGCCAGCTGTGTGCACACAGCCTGCATCCCGAGGAGACATCAGAACAAAGCTAGAGAAGAGCAAATGGGGTGAGGTACCTGATGGACAGGCCTTGCTGACATCACAGGAGATCCGGTGCTGAGGCAATGCTTAAATCAATGCACCTTTTAATCATTGACCATGTTGGTTTCAGCCTTCCCTTCTTAGGCCAGCACAGTTCCTTTCTGCCCAATTCTAAGAGCCAGGCTGTCGCCTGACCTCCAAAGAGCAGAGAATCAGACTGATGGTTCAGATCACAGGCCATGTGGCAAGACCAACCCACACATAACACAAAGAGCTGTCCAGAGGTTGGAAAGCTTCCAGGGAGATCCAAAAATAGAAAGACTGCATAGCCCAGCAGTGAGGCCATCACCCACCTCACCATCACTGTAAAGTACGGAATGCCTGCCGACTTTGTCCCAGGCAGAGCTGAAGTTCACTGGTAGCAAGGGGTAAGGGACTTGTCTATCTGAGGACTCAGCATCCTTGCAATGGACCATACCGCGCTTCCTGGTTGAGCTGCAAACATCTTTCTGAGGTTTGGGAGTAGAGTCTACCTCATGACTCACGCCTGCCCAAGATAGAAAGCGGAAGCTTGACTCTCCAGTCTCCATTTCAGCTGGAGTTCAGACAGTGATTTAGACCCCACTGCTCAGATTGACTCATCAGGCAATGCCTGGCTCCAGAAGGAAGGAATGTGAACAAGGGGACAATGCCCAGAATCCATCACTCTTGGCAGGGGAAGTAATGGAAGTTTCTGGCAGTTGAGGTAGATGTTATGTCAAGATTAAGCTCTTGGCCTGGAAGTTAGTCAGCGGGGTGCTGACAGCAGGACAGAGGCTCCGCTGGCGCCTGGAGGGACAGTGGTGGCCTTTGCAGGCTCCCCATGGTCTGGCTCTGTGCAGAGTGGGCACGGTGCCTGCCAGCTTAACCTCCACACTGGGATCTCAGCCTCTCCAGCTTTCCCTGTAAGTGTATGAGGCACCCAGAATTTGTCAAATAAAGTCATTTTCTGCCTTGGCAGTTAGAATTGGCTCCTATCACCACAGTTCTAAACCCTGAGTCCATTCAGGCTGCGGTAACAAAGTACCATAGGCTAGGAGGCTTATAGACATCAGACATTTATGTCTCACAGCGCTGGAAGATTGGGAAGAACCAAATGAAGAGCTTGGCAGATGTGATGACCAGTGAGGGGGCTGAGGGGGCCACAGCACCTTCCAGCTGTGTCCTTGTGCCGTCTACCGGGGATAAAGGGTCTCCGTGAGCCTCCTTTATGAGGGTATTAAGCCCATTTGTGAGGGCATTAGAGTTTCACCATGCAGACTTGGTGGGGGATGTGTCCAGACCACAGCACTGACTGACGTGGAGGGCTGCTCAATCCCTAAGGAGCTCTTCATCCTGATGACCCAGGCTGGGCAGCCCTTGCTTTTAATGGCTACCTCACTCTGGGGCCTGGGAACTTTGCTCATGGCTTCCTTTTGTCAGTCTTCTCAAGAGCATGGACTTCTATTTCAGTCTCTGGTACCCCATCCCCCAACACACACGCACAGGCACGCACACAGGCATGCACACGCATGTGCACAGGTACACAGGTGCACGCACGCACACACATACACGCACACATACGCAGCACTCTGAGATCCATAAGACTTAGGCCACATCTTCTCTATCCTTACATCTCCCGTCTCCTATAGAACCCCAGCTTAGCAGGACCCAGGCTGAGGACCAGGCATGATGGTGTGTCCCATGGTGGTGTCTTCCTTAAAATCCGGCACTTGCAGGTGGAAACAGGAGGATTAGGAGTTCAAGATCATCTTTAACTACTTATTAAGTTTGAGGCCAGCCTGGGCCACAGGAGACCCCATCCACACACATGAACACAAAGAAAGAGACAGGGAGAGACAGAGAGACACAGAGAGAGAGACACACAGAGAGAGAGAGAGGGAGAGAGGGGGGAGGAAGACAGACAGACACAGAGAGACAGAGAGACAAGGAGGGGGAGGGGGAGGGGGAGGGGGAGGGGGAGGGGGAGGGGGAGGGGGAGGGGGAGGGGGAGGGGGAGAGGGAGAGGGAGAGGGAGAGGGAGAGGGAGAGGGAGAGGGAGAGGGAGAGGGAGAGGGAGAGGGAGAGGGAGACTACTCCAAGAGCAGCATATGTAGATATAATTGACACTTTGCCTACCTTTCCCACCATCAGCCCCCAGGTTCTCATTCATAGCTCCAAGCACTGTAGCCCCCATTAAGAATATCCCCTAAAGTGCCACAGGTGTGCCCTCTGGCCACTCACTGGTTCCCCACCTCTGCCTGGCAAGAGACCCTGTAACACCTCCTTCAGTGCAGCTGGTCCACCGTGGTCTGGAAACGCATGTCCCTTCTGGGCTCACATCTCTGAATATGGGTCTTCAGATGGGCTTGGGGATCTGTGCAACCTGATGGGGCCTGGCTGGAGGAAGTGAGTCACTGGGGAATGTGGGACGGACCTGGAGGGTTATAGCTGGTGTGCCTCTGGCCCTCTTTCTACCTCCTGATTCCTTTTGATGTGAGCAAGCTGCTGTGACTGCAGCTGCAACCCATTCCCTCTCCTATGAGTCCCCCGCCATGATGAACTACAGCCTGTCTAATCCCGAACCAGAATAAATCCTCTTCCCTTTAAGTCACATCTTTCAAGCACTCTATCATAGCAATGAGAGGAGTAAGTAAGAGTGGTGGCAGCTCTGGCTGCTCACCCACCCCCAACCCCACCCCTACCCCCACCCCCACCCCCACCCCTACCCCTACCCCTACCCCCACCCCCAGCCCCAGCCCCAGCCCCAGCCCCAGCCCCGGGGACGTGCACAGTGTATGTCCTCAGACACTGGGATGGTGCTCTTGAGGTCTCTGGAGAAATATACCCACATGTAGATACCCCAGGCATGTCCCTCATCCTGGCCAGCCCTTGTGCACATAAACCCCACTCTATCCCCTCTGCAGGAAGAACAGGAGGAAACGGACAAGCTTTCTGGAATCAATTTCACGCCCTTGGGCATGATAAACAACCCAGCAGAAAGAAGCCCTATGAGAGAGTTAATGGCTGTTGGGTAGCTAGATGATGCATCACTTCCTGGGAAGGGAGGCCCGACCCAGAGGCTCTCTGCTCGTGCATCTTTCCTCCATTCCCTATTTGCCTCGCAGCCGCACACATCCAACGACCCCTTCCCAGGAGTATCCAGTGTCTTCCCATGCAGCACACGGCTCACGCTTCCAGGGGGCCTTAGACAGGCATAGGGCAGACTGCAGCTGCCCACATAGCCTAAGCAATGAGGGTCAGACCTCCAATGGAGTTAGACCATCTGGATCCAAACCTGTTGTCCTAAGTACAATTGACTTCATACGGTTCTTCTGTAGCTTAATCTTGCTGTTGTTTGCGTGGGGTTTCAAAAGGGACCTGACATACTGAAAGCCCTTAGTAACATTAGATATGCCACAGTGGTGACGATGACCATGAGGGCCCCCAGAACCTAGGCTCTCCTCCTCCTCCTCCTCCTCCTCCTCCTCCTCCTCCTCCTCCTCCTCCTCCTCCTCCTCCTCCTCCTCTCCCTCCTCCTCCCCCTCTTCCCCCTTCCCCTCCCTCTCCCTCTCCCTCTTCCTCTTCCCCCTCCCCCTCCCTCCCCCCCTCTCTCTCCCTCCCTCTCCCTCTCCCTCTTCCCCCTCCCCCTCCCCTCCCCCTCATCCTCTTCCTCACAGCTACTGAGAAAGTTGGCCACCCCCACCATAAGCAGGAAAGAAACACATTCAGGCTTCTTGCTATCGTCAAGTCCTTACAGCTCATATATGAATCAGGCCCCACAACCCCAATCTAAAAAACTGTGGTCCTTGCTACAGACCCTATCGTGAGGGCCCCTCTGCCCACCTCTGTCAAGTACCTATGTTATGAATTAATTCAGCCTGGTTCTTCAACCTTGATGGAGGTCCTCTCTCCCCCTTCTCCCCCCAGAAACCTTTAAGAGGAGACAGACACCTTGTGTCTGGAGGGGTTGAAGGCACTCACTGAGGCCCTCTCCCTGCTGTGATGACTGCTGTCTCTGGAGTACAATTTGGCTCAGCACCTCGTTTTCTTGACTCACCTCTATTCTCCCTCCCCCAAACCCAACAGTGATGACAATGGCAATGGTGACAGGGACAAGAACTTCACCAAAAAAAAAAAAAAAAAACCCTTAAATAGGTCCACAGAGTTCAGCAGAGATGGCAGCAGGCCAGTTGCAAGGCCAGGACACTAGAGACCTTGTAGCTTTCTATCCGTTCTTAGAACCCCACAATACCATGCAATCCATCAGACTGGCATGCCAGAGGAGGGACAAGCAGACAAGGCCCAGTTGTCTCAGATAAGATTGCCTTGCACACTGGAAAGAACCCAGATGCCCCTCAACAGAGGAATGGATACAGAAAATGTGGTACATCTACACAATGGAGTACTACTCAGCTATTAAAAAGAATGAATTTATGAAATTCTTAGCCAAATGGATGGACCTGGAGGGCATCATCCTGAGTGAGGTAACACATTCACAAAGGAACTCACACAATATGTACTCACTGATAAGTGGATATTAGCCCCAAACCTAGGATACCCAAGATATAAGATACAATTTGCTAAACACATGAAAATCAAGAAGAATGAAGACTGAAGTGTGGACACTATGCCCCTCCTTAGAATTGGGAACAAAACACCCATGGAAGGAGTTACAGAGACAAAGTTTGGAGCTGAGATGAGAGGATGGACCATGTAGAGACTGCCATATCCAGGGATCCACCCCATAATCAGCATCCAAACGCTGACACCATTGCATACACTAGCAAGATTTTATTGAAAGGACCCAGATGTAGCTGTCTCTTCTGTGTTTGCCGGGGCCTAGCAAACACAGAAGTGGATGCTCACAGTCAGCTAATGGATGGATCACAGGGCTCCCAATGGAGGAGCTAGAGAAAGTAGCCAAGGAGCTAAAGGGATCTGCAACCCTATAGGTGGAACAACATTATGAACTAACCAGTACCCCGGAGCTCTTGACTCTAGCTGCATATGTATCAAAAGATGGCCTAGTCGGCCATCACTGGAAAGAGAGGCCCATTGGACTTGCAAACTTTATATGCCCCAGTACAGGGGAACGCCAGGGCTAAAAAGGGGGAGTGGGTGGGTAGGGGAGTGGGGGTGGGTGGGTATGGGAAACTTTTGGTATAGCATTGGAAATGTAAATGAGCTAAATACCTAATAAAAAATGGAAAAAAAAAGATTGCCTTGCACGAGCCTATAACCACTTGACCCCCAAAAACTTATACCCCCCAAACTTACACCAATACAGATGCTGCTCAAAGCATAGCCAGCCTCAGCTCAGCAATGCACTTCAGCCAAGAACCGGAGAATGGCTCAGGTGGCCAGAGCCTCTGACGTCATCATGAACCACGGTTGGCATGATCTGTTTCCAGGTCCTAGGAAAAGTCCTTGAGAAGAGGCCTGAAAGGCTGGGTGGTTGTGGTGCACACCTTTAATCCCAGCACTTTCGAGGCAGAGGCAGGCAGATTTCTGAGCTTGAGGCCAGCCTGGTCTACAGAGTGTGTTCCAGGACAGCCAGGGCTACACAGAGAAACCCTGTCTCGAAATAAAATAAGATAAGATAGGATAGGATAGGATAGGAAAGGAAAGGAAAGGAAAGGAAAGGAAAGGAAAGGAAAGGAAAGGAAAGGAAAGGAAAGGAAAGGAAAGGAAAGGAAAGGAAAGGAGGAAGGAGGAAGGGAGGGAGGAAGGAAGGAAGGAAGGAAGGAAGGAAGGAAGGAAGGAAGGAAGGAAGGAAGGAAGGCAAGCCTGGAGACAGAGGAGTCATAGCAAGAAGGCTCAGTAGGTAAAGGCGCTTGACACTAAGCTTGGTGACCTGGGTTCGATCCCTGAGAGCCACATGTCAGAAGGAAAGATCTAATTCTTCTGATTGCTACCTGGGTGCCAAGGCTTATACACACATGTGTGCAATCAATCAATTAATCAATCAATAAATGTTAGAAAGAAAGGACATGGAGAGAGAAGGCAGAGAGTCGAGAGGCTGGAAAAGGGTGGGCCTGTGTTCCGTGGGGGCCTTGAAGGAGCTCCCCTTTCTACAGAGCTTCTCGGTCCAATTTCTTGGTCCTGGGCAGCCTCAGCCCTAGCCTTTCAGCTCCATTGGCTCCGGCTACACCCACCCTGCTTGGTGATCCCCTGGCTAGGAAAAGCCAGGCTACATGCTGCTCTGGGCCTGAGCTGCCCACAGCGGAGAAGAGGTCTCTTTGCAGACAAATCCTGGGGTGGGATCTCCACAGTGGAGAAGCATCCAAGGACAGACACCCCCCCACACACACCCCAAGAAAGCAATCAGTCCTAGGAACCGCACAAGGCCGCTTGACATTTGATGGGAGTCATTATCAGACACTTATTCCCAATCAGGCCTCAAGTGCCTCGGAGGGCCCCTCTACTGCAGCCTCGCCTGCCTCATTTCAGAGGAGGGCAGGGAGCAGGGAGGTGTCCCCACAGGCTGGGCAGAGGTCCTTGGAGCCTTCGCTTTGGACTCTTAGTTCCTCCTCACCTGATGAGGTTCTCAGGGCCAAGCCACGAGCGAGCGGCTCCACAGGCAGCAGGCTAGTGGATCTTAAGGCACGTTCACCACAACCTGTGCTGGGTCAGAATCAGACCCCAGTTTGTCCTGGGAAGGGCTCTGCCTCCCAGACTCACAACTCTGGGGCCTGTGAGCTCCTGGGAAGCCTCTTCATGATCTTCCAGACACAAGGGGAAGTCCTTCCCGACCATTGAGAAGCCCTGATAGGAGACTGAGGTGGAGGAGGCTGAAGGCTTAAGCTCTCCCTGCTCCCCAGAGAGTGAAGGACAGGTCATCTCACCTCTCTCTATCTTCCTCTGAAAGAAGCACAGGGATGCTGTTAGCCTCTGCGTCTCTCTGTTTGAGGCTGCTGGAAAAAAATCAAGTTCTTTAATTTATGAAAAAGCACTTCATAAGTGTCTGCAAGCAGATAACAAGGCAGGCAAGCTCGGTTGAGCCAGTCGTGTGTGTGTGTGTGTGTGTGTGTGTGTGTGTGTGTGTGTGTGTGTGTGTGTGTCCATACCAGCATCTCATTTCCTGCCACAGCAACCTAATAGTCATATTTCTTGGTTTAGAATTATCTGCGATATTTCACCACCCCTGTCTCTATTCAGGCAGTGAATCAGCTGTATTGATGGTTCCAGTGTGAATGCAGAGGCAGTTCTGCACTTACGAAAGAAAAAGGTGTTTTAAAAGCAATGTCCAAAAGTGTGGCTTAGTAGTAGAGTGCTTCCAGGCCGTGCAAGGTCTTGGGTTCAAGTCCAAGTATTGCAGGAAAGAAGAAAGGGATCGAGGGGAGAGGAGGGAGAAACAGGCTTTGTCCTACCCTCACGTCTTTTATAAAACACACACATACATGTATGTACATACACATGTACACATGTACTCTGTCAATGAATTTAAACACTTAAACAACCAAATGTGAGATACAGAGAAAGTGGCAAGTGAAAAGTCACCAGCAATGTCTTTGGGAAAGGTCAGTCCTGGAGGCTTTCAGGAAGAGGAGGCAAGGTCTGAGCTGGGTTTCAGAAGCCTGAGTATACAAGCAGTTGACGAAATGGCAGTGTGTGGAACAGAAGGTAAGGGAGGAAGGGGGGCAGAGGGGCAGAGATGGATGCATTTAAACTTCTCTTGTCAAACAATGGCAATTCTACTTTCCCCTTGTAGAGCAATCTAGGATTGGCAAGGCTTTCCCATGTGTATATCCCATGACCATCACTCACACTAGGCAGATCAGGGTTTGGTTTTTTTCAGTTGGATTTGGTTGAGTTGGTTTGGTTTGGTTTGGTTTGGTTTGGTTTGGTTTGGTTTGGTTTGGTTTGGTTTGGTTTGGTTTTTTGAGACAGAATTTCTCTGTGTAGCCCTGGTTGTCCTGAAGATCCTCCTTTCTCTGCATTCCTCCCAAATGCTGGGATTGAAGGCATGCTCCATCACTGCCTGGCAGGTCATTTTTTAATTATTCCCATTTTACTTTTTTGTCATGTTTTTATCCTCTGTCTGTCTCTCCATCTCTCTCTCTCTCTCTCTCTCTCTCTCTCTCTCTCTCTCTCTCTCTCTCTCTCTCTCCCCCTCTCCCTCTCCCTCTCCCTCCCCCCCCCTCTGTGTGTGTGTGTGTGTGTGTGTGTGTGTGTGTGTATTTCGAGCAGCATTAGTGTGACACAGGGATCAAACCCAGGCCATCAGATGACTTGTCAGCAAGTGCCTTTCCCTGATGAGACACCTCACCAGCCATTTTATAGATGAGGACCCTGGGCTCCGAGTCCTTGGACTCTCAGGGCTGCTGTCTGTCCCAACCCAAAGCCCTCTGCACCGAGTCCCACCCCCGCCCCACTCACCAATGTATCTGAGCAAGCACTGGGTCTGGGCAGTGGACTCTGGCTTCATGTGGACCATTAGTCAGTAGAGGGCAGTGGTGGCTTTAGAGTGAGGCACGCCTGAGTCTGGCCTCCAGCTCTGTCAGTTTCTTTGGCTTTGGCATCTCTATCCCTGCCTGAAGCGCTCAGCCATGTGTTTGACAAGCAGGATTTGCTCGGTTCATGGTAACTCCCCTTTTTGGCAACCAAGACTTTCCTGGCAACTTTTTACCAGTTCCAACACGAGCAGGTTCTTCATCACCCAGTCTGTGACCTTCCACTCCCATGTGACAGCTGACCCAAGCCATCGCAGGCCATGGGCTTCCTCTCCATCTGCTTGTTCTCAGAAGCCCAGCCTTTATACCCTGAGGGCCACCAAACTGGTGTCCAGCCTGACCCCCAGCAACCTGCTGGAATTCATCCAGTTGCCAGAGCTCTCATTTCTATTAAAACTCCATTTGCCAAGAAAGTGGAAAGGTAATTACGAGCCCTAGCCTTAAATCACTCCGCTGCTGAATTATTAAAGGGGAGAATTAAAAATAATCAGGCTTTTTTTCATTACACTTCATAGCAGGGAAATTAAAGGTGTAAGAATGTATTTTTTGCCTCAAATTTAAGTATTCATTTTGGAGATTTATAGGGGAGTTGAAGTGATTCCCTGCATGCCTGCCTCATCTCTCTATAAAAGGGGGAGAGAGAAAAACCCTTGTAAAATTAAAAGGGAGATAGAGTGAAGAAGGGGTTTAACATAAAGAAGTACAATGGAGTGTTTTGCATTTTAATACATTTTTTTCTGCACAATTACACCACTGAGTGATATGGCAGAAAGAGATTAGGGCCTCCAGTCTCAGGCACTGAATGGTGAGGTGGTAAGGGGGGCTCTCACCCATTATTGAGTAAGAAGGACAGAAAGATGGTCAGGGCTGGCCCTGGGTCCCAAAGCCCTGGGGAGCAAGCACCGTCTGGGCTGCCTGGCTACCTACACCAGCAGAATGAGTCACCAGATCTCTTCATAGAAAAACAAAAACTCCAGGTCATCAGGGATGGGTTAAGAACGTTTGCTGCTCTTCCAGAGGATCAGAGTTCAATTCCCACAACCCATGTAGAGTGGCTCTCAACTGCCTGCAACTCCAGTCCCATGGGATCTGACATACTCTTCTTGCTTCTGAAGATACTTGTACGTGTGTGCCACTGTCCACACACATACAGACATATTGCACGAACACTTTTGTATCTAAGGCACCAACGGTATACGGAGCCCGGGACCCATCAAGACAAGATGCATAAGGAAGATGACACAGAGAAAAGCCTCAACGACCTTCCACCAGCAACTCCTCTACCCAAGTATTCATGCCACACACAGGAGTTAAAGAAGAAACAGGAAGATTCTGGAAGACTGCTCAAAACCAAAACAGCAAGACGGCCTGGAGGGTAAAGGCGCTTGCCTCTGAGTTTGATCCCTAGGACCCACATAGCAGAGGGAGAAAACCAACTCTTACAAGTTGTCCTCTGATCTCCACATGTGTGCACACCCCCACACAAATGTACATGCATACCAATTAAGTAAATAAATGTAATAAAAATAAAATTTTAAAGATCTTTGGTTTGTTAGTGTGTTTAGGATTTCTCAGAACCAAGACCCCCAGATGAATGGAGGGATATGAAAGAACCTGAGACAGGTCCAGTCAAGGGAGAGAGTAAAATAAGTCCCGGGTTCAGGTCACACACTGCATACACAAGCATCCCTGCCTGGAGGGGATGCTCAGCAGCAGCAACCACAAGGAATTTCTCCCAGGGAGGAGCAGCAGAGATCATCGAGTCTGCAGCTGAGAGACCAGTGTTCCTCAGCTCCTCCTATGCTGCACAACAGGGGGATTCCTGTGGTGGGAGCAATTTAAGCTTATCCCTGACCAGGTAACAAATAAATGAGACTCAGACTATGGTTATTTTGTTTGGCTTTGGCATTTCTATTAGACAGATTAGGTAACCCCTAGTCTACTCTTCTAACCGCCGGCCTGGCTGCCTCCCCAGCCGTGTACCCCAGATATTGCTGTCTTTACTGGCCGTGTGTTCATGGTCTATCTCCCCTTATGGCAGCTTCCTCCTCTCCCCCTATCTTAACATATACCTCAATTTTACTTATAATCTTTTGTAATTTTTCTTGAGACTTCTCTCCAATTTTTATTATTTTCCTTTTCTTATATCTTTACCATCTTAATCTCCCCCTGCAATTTTGCTTATAAATTTCTCTAAAATTTCCTCTAATGTTTGTTTTTCTATCCTTATTACATTAGTATCCTAGTATCCAATGTGGGGCACGAACCCATGACCCTGGGCCTTATGGACCATTGTTCAATCCAAATAGGTTGGTCAGTCAACCACCTCAGTAGTAAGGTTGTTGATGCTTCATCATCAGTGACTCAGTTGAAGAGTTAGTCTCTGTTGTGTTCTGTCTATGGATAGCCTGGACAGTCTGCTGTCTCTGATAACATCCCTTTAAATTTTTTTTTTTTAATCAGAAACACCTCCTTGCTTGTGGCCCATCTCTAAAGTTGCAAGAATGCTAATCTGGGACCGAGTCTCCTTTATTAGTAAGGGAGTTGGGGAGACACTTAAATTAGTTGTATTACAGATCCTGTGCTGTTTTACCTTCTGGACAAAGTATGGGGACACAACAAGACTTGGGTGTGCCATCCACACACCAGGATCATCATTGGCAATAATAGCTTGTGAGCTTGCAAGTCCCAAAGCAGCTCCACGCGAGAGTGCATAGGACTGGCTCATCCAGATGTGTCCCAACAGCTGGCCTCTTGCTACATGAGGACACCAAGCTCTGTCCCATGTCACTCTACCCACAGAGCTACAGCAACACTGGATCAGGTTGAAGAGGGGACGAAAGGTACAGCCCCTCCCCCAAGAGCGGAGCTCTGGGCCCCTCCCTTCGGTAATGAATTGCAAGGGAACACCGCTGAGAGGTGTCAGAACAATTTCTATTAAACATAATTTCCTAATGAAAAGGTCACGAGGGAGCCCGGTGGAGCTAATCAGGATGGAATGCTCACTACAACTACTCTGAGGGTGGGAACTCGATCAAGCCTGGTCCTCGGTTCCACTCTTTTGGATTGGAGAGCAAAGGCCCTAGGGTGGAGGGAGGTCCTGATCAGCTTTCAGATCCCTCCTGTGGTCTTGAGTGTGCTGTTCTTGGTGCCCCCACAAAGCTGCTATGATCATCCCCATCTCCAAGATGAGCAAACTGAGGCCCTGAAAGCCTCAGTGACTTACCCAAGGTCACACGTTTAGAAAGTAGAGAGCAGGATCAGACCCAGGGTCTGTTCTACGACAAGCCAGACAGCTCTGCTGCTCCTCTCTGCCTCCCAGTGCCATCTGTACACTCTGAGGTACCAAGTCCCTTGAAGGACACCCATACATAGCCCAGATCTTGGGCAGTCCCGGGATCTCAGAGCCAGCATCTGCTAGACTCCCATTCTGGAATCCCTTTTGCACAAAGCCCCTGATTCATGCCAGGATCTGACTAAGAATTTGGGGGTCCATATGAAAATCATAATGGTTCTGTGATACCTCAGAGGTCAGCATTGGCCCCTGCTGAGCAAGGAAGAGAAATGCTTACAGCCATCTCTGTATGCCAGGAGCCCTCCATGACTGTCAACCATATGCCTAGGCGCTCTCTCTCTCTCTCTCTCTCTCTCTCTCTCTCTCTCTCTCCACTCAGAGCCCCCCCCCCATGCCACCAGGGCCCAGCTTAGGGAAACTTTGGGGAGTTTCTGCATGTGTTGAGATGTCTCTGTGAACCAAAGCAGCCCCTTGGGGACAGCCCTGAACCCTTCAAGCATCTCACCCCTTCAAGTTGGGGAGATGATATGAGATCCTCCATCTCCCCGACATCCCCATCCTCTCCTCCCTGCCCCCACCACACTCCACCTATCTCTCCACACTCTCCAGGATCCCCTCACTCTGCACTCCACCCCAGCTGGGTCCATCCCCTAATCATTGCTGTGAAGCTGTCTCACATGCATTGTATCACATGCCTGCCAACCTAGGACATTCGAAACTGGGAACAGCATGCAATATGCAGCCGCCTTCCCAGCTCCCACCCCTCTCTGCTCTTCCCCCTAATTGCTCCACACAGACTCAGTTAGGAGGTGGCAGTGACGGTTGTAGACATGCAATGCTTGGGCTCTCCATGATAGGGGGCTCACTTCCTGCTCATCAGCCCCAACTTCCCAGGATGAGGGTTTTCCAGTCAGTGCCCTTAAATCAAAAGACCAAGCAAGGCTTCTGCTGAGACCAGCAGCGGGACTTGAAGTATGGTCTCCGCAGCCAGCAGCATCAGTGCCACTTGAAAACTTACTAGCAATGCAGGCTCTCTGGCCCCAGACCTTATTTACTGAGTCAGAAACCAGGCATGGGGATGGATCTGGGCTAGCATGGGGTTTTAATAAGTCCATCAGGCCATTCTGGGACATGCTTTATTTGAACAACGACTGAACTGAGGATGGACCTATCAAATGGCATCAATATGACGGTGCCCAGGGATATGCTGAAAGTTGCCACCTCTGCTGCATGAGGCCCACCCGCTGCATGATTGATATGAGCTGGGGATAGGGATCTGCCCCAGGCTGCAAGCTCAGCCCAAGAACGCTGGAAGCTCCAGGGAGAAGGAGCTGTGAAAGGCAGGCAGACAAGGAAGCTTCTAGGAAAACTGACAACACAAAATTAATAGAAAGCCAAAATACAAGCAGGAAACAGGGGTCACAACACCAGTGAGCCTCTACTGTGGATGTCATGTGCTCACCACGTGCTCTCTGGGAGATGAGATGAGCAGGCTTGATATTGCTACTTACAGAAAAGGAGGAGGCACCAGGATAGGACCTGGGGGTGGGGGGCAGAAAGCTGGGCTGGGCTCCTTTCATTCCTGTTCCAGAACCAAGAAGCAGCGGGCACTAAGGAGCTGGGGGTGGTGAGGAGTAGCCCTGAGGATCCATGGGAACCTTGGCATGATACCTGATGCCCATGCATAATCAATGTTAGCACTGGCTTCCTTGAGCTTTGGTGGCATCCCGGTGTAGATAAGTCATCTGTCAACTCATGTTCAAGGAACCCAGAGAGCCAATGAGGAGGGGCAGTGGGGTTTGACAGTGGAAAATGAAACATGGGGAAGGGGAGTTTCATATGGATACCAAGAAGGAGCCCCTGGTTGAGAGAAGAGGACGGAGGGTGGAGGAGATTGGAATTGTGACTGAGGAGCATAGTCTGGCTGTGGGAGAGAGGAATGAGGCATAGGAGGAACAAGTAGAAGGTCCCTTGACAGAGACAGGTGGACTTCACTGTGCCTCTCCTAGTAATGCCAGTGTGTTTTCTTCTGGCTGCTGTCCTCCCCACCCCTCCTCTATCTCCCAGGAGAGCAGACTCCAAGCTTGGGTTCAACTGCTGGAGGGAAGAGCTGAAATTCCCCTTTGAAAGTTCTCTGCCCCTCTACAGTGGGCCAAGGCCCAGCTCAGGCTAGCCCATAGAGATATCTCAGTTCCATTCAAGTATCTTAAACAGCCAGTCTCCCTTCTATACATTCTACCTCCATCTCAGCTGCCCCCCCCCCACACACACACCAATACCCAGTCCCCTATTCCAGCTACCCTGAACTTCCTGCAGGAAGTCTTTCCTAAATCCCTTCCCAGATTCTAGGACTTGCATCCAGAGGGGTTTATTTGACTTCTGGATCTTTCGTTTTCGTGGCCTGAGGCAAGTGACTTGTGATCTAGCCTCTATGGACCTTTAACTTTCTTAGCCCCACTCAGTGAGTGTCATGGAGATCAACGAGGATCTGACATGAAGAGGGACCAGGATACCCCAACATTTACACCAGATCATATAGACTGCTGCTTCCCCCTTCTCTTCCTATCCACACCAGCACTCATGGTGAGATTCCAGGAGGCAGAGAGACATACAAAAAGAGGGAAGCAGTGAAGAGAATCCTGCTCCATGAAAGAGCCCCACAACCAAGCCCTTTCCTTTGGGAAATAATGGCCCTGTTTTCTCCAAGGCATCTCCTCTTGAGAGACCGCTGTTCATACTGACAATGGTACAGGAACAGACCTGTCTACCCTGAGTGCCTGCCACAAAAACCCAGCCATCCAGGACTCATCCCGAGGGCTCAGACAATGAGATGAAGAGAAGAAAATAAAAAAGTGGGGAGAGTTCTAATTTCCCTCTGGGAAGGGGGATCAGAGGAGTAGGATGCCATGCTGAGCCACGTAAACCTGGCGATTAAATGAAAATAGACGCGCAGTGTTAGAAAAACAATCACCAAATCAGAGCTTTCTAACTGGCACGCAAGCCGAGAGACCGAGACCCTGGAAGACTTGGTCTTCTTGGGGATCTGTCACTGACTGTGATGTCACGGCTTAATGGGAAGCAAGTGGGAAACGTCAGCAGCTTCCTTAATGAAGAGGCAACTCTCAACCCCTCCTGGAGCTGTCCATGGTGCTGGCTTCAGAACCTCCCCGCCACTGCATGGCTGGCCACTCCCTGCCATGTAGCTCACTGTCTGCCAGACTTTTTTCCTTGCCAAGCTCCTGACCCAGCCCGCAGCTGAGACCCTTGCTGCAAACTCCATCACTGCCTGGCATGACCAATGCTAAGGAGAGTTCTAGCTCAGGTAGAACAGGCTGCTGACAGTAACCAAGTTCTTAGCCACCCTGGGTCTAAGAGCTTGTTTTATCCAGACCTCATGCTTAAAGCAAAAACCTCATGACTTCCTTTAACCATGCTCATTATCTCCAGCCTTAATCCTAGTAGTGATATTAACTCACATTCCACCCTAACCCCAGGCTGAACCTGAGCCCCAAAGCTTTGGGGCTGAGAGAAAAAAAAAAGTCCCCTTCTCATCTCTACCTTCTCCCAGACAAAGAATTCCTCTTCATCCTTGATCTTACGCAACACTCCTTTCACAAGAAGAGGAACTGGAATCAGAACCAAGCTTAAGGACACTGGCCTATGCACACATTTAGTTAGCCCAGTGTCTACAGGAGGCATAGAGAGATGTCCAATGTCTTCAGCCTCAGACCACCAATTCATCCCCAAAGAATGGGGAGGCTACTATTCTGCATTGAGCACATCTACCATAGTATATTGAGATCCTACACTACTGTACTGATGCCTGCGTTGCATACTGAACACCTACACTACTCTGTGCTGGGCATCTTCGTTGTATATTGAGCATCTCTATCACCATGCACTTTCTACACCGCCATAGACTGTCTACACCACTATACATTGAGCATCTACACCACCAGACTGTCCACACCACCATGCACTGAGCATCTACACTGTCATAGACTGTCTACACCACCATGCACTGATTGTTTACACTGCCATACATGGTGTATCACTGTATCCTAAACATCTACTATCATGCACTGATTAGTATAGGCTTAGGGTCAGACAGGGGTTCAAAGCCCAAGTCTGACTAGTGAGGTGCCCTGTGTAGATCATCAACCTCTTGGGACCTCAGCCT
Source organism: Mus musculus (assembly GCF_000001635.26). Taxonomy (NCBI): domain Eukaryota; kingdom Metazoa; phylum Chordata; class Mammalia; order Rodentia; family Muridae; genus Mus; species Mus musculus. The sequence goes on from NC_000075.6 coordinate 43,960,781, forward strand.
TCTCAGGTGTAAACAGATATCCCATCTATACCCTAGGTGGGTTTGAAACCTTGACGGTCTAATACCAACAAAATCTAGAACATCACAGGTGCTCGGTGCACACAAGTATAGATCTGCTTGGAGAAAGATAGCATAGGTTCTCAGTGCACAAAGCTGTAGGTAGTCACTGAATGATGGCTGGTATAGGTGCTCAGAACATGGTCTATATATTTCACATTAGTATAGGCACTCAGTGCATGAACATAGTAGATATTTAGTACTATGATACAGTTCTTAGAACATGACAGTACATCTGTCATTTTCCCACATACCATGAAAGACCCCACTGTGGCATCAGGAGGCATGGGTAGCCACCAGCTCTGATCTGGATCTAAGTCTCTTGGGCATCCTCCAGGCTGGGCAGAGGAGATTTTTTTCATCTGCCTTGGGTAATGTCCCTTTCTAGGGCCTGAAGTTCAAGCAAGTTGCCTTTGGGTGACCGACACGGTGACCAAGCAAGCAGTGTGGTGTCTTCCGTTCCCTTGCTCCCAAAGGGAAATCTCCAGGTTACACAACAGCATGCTCCACGGTCTAACCTGAAATTACTCCTTGGGAGAGTCTTTGAATGTGGCCCCAGAGCCGGAGAATGTAACCCCCAGGCTGCCCCACCCACTCCTCAGAAGTCACCTGCGCAGGGGACAGAGGAGATGTTGGGAAAGCAGAGAGGCACCAGCCTGGGCCTGGCTCTCCCTGGTCCCTCTGTAGTAATTAACAGTCCTTTGTTCCCGTCCCTGATCTCGTCTGGCAGAACCTTAATCATCTTCCTCCCTGCAATGAGCAGCCTTCTCATTAGGGCCTTAAGAACCTCTATTATAAACATGTAAATGGAACTCAACGAGGAGGGAGATATTTGACTGTTCCCATTTCTTTTGTAAGGCTGCCAGCTCTGGGCGCACACCCGTGATTTCATTGCTCAGCAGCCCGACGCCAGTGAGGGGGGGGGCGGGGGGTACCGCCCGTCACCAGCCGCTCCATCTTCTCCTATTGGAATTTAATTACCTTCTATGGGAAATGTTTGAGGAACCTTTCTCCATCAATTGATTCTGAAGTTAGATTTTTATTCCAAGAGACTTAATGGTGCTTGAGCCGTCGATGGGAACCTAGGAGCAGGTAGACCTGGGCCACTTTAGCAAGGTTAGGAAAGGTCATTACAGTTATGCCCTGACTCTTCCCTGGTCAACCTGACATCCAACACAGATGTGTGTGAAGTTCTTCCTGACGGCCCACAGAGAATTAGATTCATGAGCCCCCTGATCTGGACTGGAAGTCCTTTCTGTTGTCTGCCTGATGTAGAACAAACCTTAAAAAAGGAAAACAAAAAAAGAGTCAGTTTCTTCCTTGATGATGGAGGTGTCTATCACATAGAAGCCTGATTTATTACCTGGAGAAGAAGGTGACAGCGTGATTAGCCCCTCCCACAATGGCGCAGTGTGACAAGATATGTGCTCACACCTTGCAAGCTGCAAGCAGCTAAAATATCCTGGACTCCCTCAACTCAGTAAGCCTTTCTCATTTGTGTCTTCCTGGTCCCTAGTCCTTACTGACACCTGGGGTCTCAGAGGGGTTTCTTCCCTCCATTCCCTTCCTAAATCTTCACTCCACTCATTCGGTGGAGCTCTTTCACAGTCGGGTCATAGTGGTCCCCTCCTGGTCCACATCAGAGCTTGCTGACAACCCCTGTGGCAACTACTTGTTGACCACGGCTGGTTATTGGCTTAGCCCCCACTTGTTCATGGTGTTTGCTTTGCTTTGCTTGTTTGTTTGTTTGTTTGTTTGTTTGTTTTTCAGCACTTGAACGGAGCGCTGGGCCAGCACTCTACCTCTAAACAACACCCCAGACCATGTCTAACTCTTTGGCTAGACTCCCAGGAGTCCCCTCTTCTAGATGGAACCCAAGGTTTTGCTGCTGGGTTCCCCACTGCTCAGAGCACAGAGACTGAAACCGATGTATGCTGGGAAAACCAGCTTGCTGGACTGGTCCAGAGGGGGGCATCTAACTAATGTATTAGGAGGAGGTTGCTGGGCAGATTGCAGAGACCTGGGAACATTTTTTTCCTTACCTCCTGGCTCTTCGTTCAGCTCTGTGGGATGTGGGGCTGGAAGGACTCTGTTGAAGAAAAGGATTCTCTACCAGTGCCCCACAGGCATCCACAGTAAACAGCTTCCAGTCCCTCCAGCAGCAATGTGGGACCTCATCACACTCCAGACACCCAGAAGGCTGGCTGTCCCTTCCCAGACAAGGCTCAGATCTATGTCCTGGGACTGCTGGGATGGGAGGAGTCCCTTCTGATTTAATCCAACCTTCCAGACACTAGGAAAGTGCTCTACCACTGGTCCATGGCCCAGCTTTTCTGTACTTCTGAGAGAAGGCATACAATCCCTTATGATGGTAGAAAATCTTCTATAATTAATAGTTCTTTCGAGGTTTGGGTGGTAGTTTGACTTTTGCTTTAATTTTAAGATGGGGTCTCATGTATCTTAGGTTGACTTTGAACTTCTGATCATCCAGCCTCCAGGTTGTGAGTACCAGGACTACAGGTCACTACCACTCCCAGTTTAGGAGGTGTCGAGAATCGAAACCCAGACTCCAGTATACCTTGTAGGCACTTTATGAACTGTCATATCTCTAGCCTATAGGTCTTTACATTCAATCTTCTCTGTCGCCGCCATCACGTAGAACCTCACTCCTGATTGGACAGTGGGGAAATGGGTGACAGATGGATTGGTTGGTAGATTAGCTAGGGTGAAAGGATGAAGAAGGAATAGACTGACTAGCAAGTCGATTGGTGGGTGGGTTTCCTATTTGATGAGCAGTTTGCTCTATAGCTTAGAAAACTATAGTTTGACCAGATGGCAGGATGTAGACCGGTCGGCAGTGTGGGTGAATAGCAAGGTGATGGTTTAGTTGCTTGGAGGCAGGAGCTGGTTCTGGGCTAGTTGAAGGACAGGTGATATATTCAGGCTACAGGGTCAGCATCATGTCAAAGGGAAGGGAAGGCTCCTGACAGGACCCTTAGAGTCTCAGTTGTCACGTCCTGCCTTGCCTAAGGAAGCCTGTGGCTCTCCAGGCTGGGCTGTCATAGCCATTTCCTGAGATCTCTGAAACGACAGTACTGCAGAGTGGCCCCAGTTCACACAACACACGGCAGCACACGGCAGGGAGGGCTCAGAGCTCGTCCGGGTGTCTCTGATACCCCATACCAGGACCCTGGATGGCTGACAATGCCTCCAAGATACTACCTGTCTGCCCAGCACCCAGAAAACCTGCCAGTTAAGGAGGCTTGCAAAGTACTGGCCTATAATGGGGGCTTGTTCTTCTGTCCACACAATCTCCCAAGTTACAGACTCCAGAACAGGGTCTTTTGTGGGTGCTAGTTACCACGCCATTCAAGCTTGGAAGTCTCCCCAGCACACCGCTGCTGTCTGCCAAGACCTTCCTCATATCTCAGCATGGTCCTCCAACCCCTTCCCTAGGTGGTGTAAGTGAACTGGCCCACACCCTGGCCAGAGCCACTGGGACATTTCCAAATTGCATCTTCTGAGAACCAGAAAAAGAGATTTGGAGAGGAAATTGCTTCTCCCTGCACAATCCAGATGGGGCAATTTTTCACTCATTTTCCCCCCTTCTTCCTTACAATCTCAGGAGAGAGAGAGAGAGAGAGAGAGAGAGAGAGAGAGAGAGAGAGAGAGAGAGAGAGAGAGAGAGAGAAAGAATGTGTCCAAAGCCTAACCTCTGGTTTGGGCCAGACTTTATCCCTCCCGAGATCTGCAGAGATGTAATCGCTTCCCAGAAACCTGTACCAGAGGGACTAGGATGACACTATGGTGCTTCTCCTGCAATGGGCACTGCCCAGAGCTCTTGGGCACAGATACCAGGTCTGGGAGTTGTCCAGAGTGGACAGGTGAGGCCAGCCTGCAGGTAGAGAGAACCCAGGAGACTTCACTAGGGACCCTAATCATCCTCCCAAGAAGTTCCCATTCCCACCAGTCATCGCCAGCTCTCAGGTCAGGAGTTAAGTGCCTAGCTACCACAGTCAGGCAACAGTTATCAGTGCCAGACCTCCGAGACCACCTACTGCAGAGACAGCCGGCCCAGCTGAGTCCAGTCCTTCTCACGTGTGTGAAGGCTCCACATCGCCCCTGGGGTAAGGCCATCATCCCTCACACACCTGGGACAGACCTGGGGGTGCTGGAGGTCCCCGTTGCCTGTTTGCTGACGGAACGTATTGTTGCTTCCATTTGTACCTTAGTCCTTCAAACGTGTTGGTTTGGTTTTTTTTGTTTTTGTTTTTTTTTTTCTCTCTCTCTCTCTCTGCAGAAGTCTTCTGTCATTCATCTAAAGAAAAGAGATTAGACCAGGACTGGTGGCTCACACCTGGGAAACTGAGTTAAAAAGATTGCCAAGAATCTACAGCCATCCTGGGCTACAAAGTGAGATACTATATAAACAAACAAGGAAAAGGGGACCTGGGAGTGTGGCCCAGTCGGTAGAGTACTCATTTAGAACGTCCAGTGCCCTGGGTTAGATCCATAACACTGCATAAATCATGGGGCAGAAGGAACAGAAGTTCAAGGTCGGCCTTAACTCAGAGAGCTGAGGAGTGGCCTTACATCACACAGCTGATGAATTACATCTTCAGCCAGACTTAAAATGCCTGCGTATATTCACACTATATTCATATCAGATGCTATCCTGTATAGTTTAAAAGTAGGTTTGGTGAGGGACCCATAGCCCCAAAAATAAGTGGAAGAAGGAATTCTCATTTGTCTTTTTTTATTTTGAGATATGTCCTCACTATGTAACCCCAGCTGAACTCAAGCTCTCCATCCTCCTGCCTCAGCTTACCGAGTGTTGGGATTACAGGAGTCTCCTGCTATGCCCAGCTGAAGTGGGGGAATCTTTCCCAGGCTGTGCAGGCCAGGAGGAGTGGTTGGGGTGGTGGTGACTTAGAATTCCTTAGATGGTAATAGAGGCTGGACTTTACTGAATGGTCCTCTAAATGCATTTCTGCAGAATTAATTCCTTATCATATTAATTCATTTAATCTTCACACTCACCCCCAGGCAAAGCACTGTTAATATCTTCAGTGTACATGGTGAAGAAGCCAAACAGAAAAGTTTCTTAGCTTGTTCAAGGGCAATTAGCCATGGTGCCTTGGCCTGGCACGTAGCAGCCGCTACTGCTCCCCACGACTTTTGTTCCCGAGCCAGGATGTGTGCCAGGGAACAGAGGAGCATGGAAGGAAGAAGGGCTTGCTTTGACTCCTGGTTTCAGAGTGCAGACTCTCAAGGCAGGGGAGTCATGGCACAGGAGCATGGGGTGGCAGGTCACACTGCACCCACACTTAGAAAGCAGCACGCAGGAAATGCTGGTGATCTCCCCCCCCCTCTCTTTCACCACACACTCTCTCTGCCCTCCTCAGTTATGCCTTCCTGGGAGCACCCTCATGGGCACACCCAAAAGTGTGTCTGCTGGGTGATTCTAGATCCATTAAGGCTGACCATGAAGATTACTCAAGGGGGGTATGTGTCAGAATAAAAATCCTGAATCCAGGGCCACAAGAGGCCTGGACCCCTCTGACTCTCAAGAAAAGCTTTCTTCCATCTTTGTCACTCTCTTCTTCAAAGTTTGGTCCAGTGTTTAAGACTGTGGTGCTGATGAGAGGGATATCTCTCCCCAAAAGAAGGGTAGGGGATGCCCATAAATCATGGCCACCCCCCACTCTGACGACCACTGCTGCCTCCCATTCCCACTAATCACCCCTTTTGCTAATACCAAACTTCAGACGACAAAGGGCACCCTAGCCGCAACAGTGCAGGGATCCAAGGATGTGCCCACTAAGCCATTGCCAGGCCACACTGACTCTTATCCCAGGAACCTAACAGAAGAAATGGCGACAGCAAGAGGATGTCTCCTCTCATGCAAGACATCTGGCTTCAGCTTATCTCTCTCAAGTCTTTCATCTGAACCTGGCCTCACTTTCCAGAACCATCCCTGCTACACACACTACACACACACACACACACACACACACACACACACACACACACACCCTTATACATGCACATATGCATACACTCACATACATGCATTCACACACAGGCACATCTATGTAGACACACATACATATACAAAGATGTGCTCACACACATACACATACACTCACACACAAGCACACACTTAGGCACATATGCACACAAGCTTGCACACAGGCACACATACATGCACATGCACATATAGGTACACACACATGCACTCATATACACTCACACACATATACACATGCACACACACAGGCACAAACACACATACATATACACATGCACACACATCCATTCACACACACACACACATGCACGCACACCTACAAGAATAATCTACACACAGTTTTCTGCTAAGAGACTTGAAATTGTTTAAAAGAATACATATAATAAATAATGGGTTAGAAAGATGGATCAGTCAGTAAAGTCCTTGCTGCATAGCATGAAGACCTAAGGTGGGTCCTCAGCACCCACATTAGAAAAGTCAAGTGTGACCGTCTGTATGTGTAATCTCACACTGGGGAGGCACCCATAGGAGGATTCTCACTTGCTGGCCAGGCAGGCCAGCTAACTCAGCAAGCTCTGGCCAGAAAGAGACCCTGTCTCAAAAACTAAGGTGAAGATTCGGGAAGACACCCAGAGGGTAACCTCTGGCTTCCATACATATAAGCATGTACACAGACACACACACACACACACACACACAGACATACACACACATGTACACGCACACGTGTGCATGCATGCACACACATAAGCAAACAAACAAATAAGAAGAATGTGAATGGTACCTCAAGATTGATTATCTAGGTAGACAACTTTGTCATGGTGACAGCGATGGAGCCTCGTCTGGGAAAGCAATTCAACCAGTGAAAGAAGAAGGGAGCAGGTGACAGGGACCCGGAGACAAAGTCGAAGTACAGAGATCATGGTCAAGAGAGCTCTGAAAGAGACCATCCGAGCCTCCATGTTGCCTGTCACTGTGAATCTGTTTAATGAATTCCCTCACCATTAAAATCCAGGAGGTGAGAAGAAGTCAGAGGAGAGGTTCTCAGACTCAGAAAGTCTCACTAAACTCTTGGCGTGGAAATGGCCAAAGCAGAAGAGAGAAGAGGACAAAGGCCTTGGACCCATCAGGAGACACACCATTAGAAAGTAAGCCATGTCTACCTGCCTGGCGTGATGGTTTCCACACCTAGGACATAGTTGGAACTTAATATGCATATCTGATAAAGAAATGATTAACCAAATTAGCAAACAACGAACACTCAGGTCTTCAAAACATACTAAGGATTTTCTAGCATTTGACCTTAGGGGGAAAGTAACCGTGATTCATTCGTCCACACATTCACATTAACTCGCTCACTCGCTCCATAATGCTGGTCCACCCCTTCGCAGCAATCCCTACCATGGATGAATTGGTGAACGTGATCTCCAAGTTCCCGGCGTGTTCATTGTGCTGGCTGGAGGCGAGCTGCTGCTCAGTAAACATGGGGAACTACTCGGCACTGTGTGAGGAGTCTGTGCATATTGCGAAAGGAAATCACAGAAACAGCACAGAGACAGAGAATAAAGCCGGGCCTCAGACAGGCGGTAGCATTTCAGCGGAGACCTGAAGGGGGTCAGAGAGTGCGCCAGGCAACATCTGGAGAAGAAAAGGGCTTCATGGCCCCAGGTATGGGTGTCAGGCAGGGTTGTCTGGTGCACCTGAGGTAGGGAGACAGCTGGGGCAGTACCCAGGAGGCAGGTTAGCAAAACCTGGCTTCAAGAGCTAGACTGTTTCTCCAAGCTGCTGTGTGGTGCTAGGTGAGAACCTCAGGGTCACAGAGGGGTCAGAGATTATATCGCACAGATGGAAGATGTGGTTGGGTTCTGAGTGTAATTCATGTTCAATGGCTTTCTTGAAAGGCTGAGTACAAGGTCTGAGAGAGGCTGCAAGTGGATGCCTCGTGGTACCCTCTTGAAACCTGAGAGACTTGTGTTGGGGGCAGTCCCCTGCTCTGCACCTCATCAAAGCCAGGGCCAGAGACTAAACATACACACACACACATACACACACACACACATATCACATCACACACACATGCATTCACTCATACATACATTTATGCACTCACACATATGCGCTCTCATATACACATACATACACATTCACTCACACATACACACATGCACTCACACATATGCACTTACACATACATGCACTCACACATATGCCCTCGCAATCACAAACACACACACAAACACACACACACACTAGCTACAGGTCCAGCACACAGACAGTGAGAACCCAAGCCTGTCACTTGGGCATTACTGCTTCCATGTGAGTCAAGGGGGAGGGATCCTAGCAGAACCTCCAAGAAAGTACCACAATGACACCAGGCTCCTCAGTGTCCCCAGTGCCCTCGAAAGGTTATAACACTCACACATTCTTGAAGACTGTGCACACTCATGCACCCGTACTGTACATACTCACACTCACACTTCACACCAGTGGCACCTGGGACTGCCCACCCCACTGATTCAACCCATCTAGAGCACCATGTTTTACAACTTTGTGGAGCACCAGCTGAAAGCTAGGGACACCACAACCCCAGTAAAATCCCATTCTTTCCCTCACATGCATCCGTACCCCAATACTTAGATAGCCACTCACTCAGATATACCACACTTGATTTTGCATATTGTAATTTGTTCCCTTCCAGAAGGTCCCTGTGGGCAGCTCTGAGCCCCAGCAAATGTAAAAGTTCAGCCCCTAGAGTTCTGAGCACCCACGGGCAAGGCTGAGGGTCTAGGAGCTAATGAGATGAGATCGATGGTCCAGGTGCTCCTGGGTCAGTCCATGCTCGCATCTCATTCTTCCCACTTAGGCACAGGAGTCAGGGAAATTAGTAAGATTTCTGGCCTAAAGGGTCTCTTACATCATGCCAGGACTAGCACTGGGCACTTAAAACAAACAAACAAACAAACAAACAAACATACAAAAAATAAGCCCTCATCTTGAATCCTAGCAACCTGGCAAAGACATGCTTGTGTCAGCCACACCTGGCCCAGAAGTGCTCCAGCATCCCTCAAGACATCGCATCCCATCCCCTGTGCCCTGTAGCCCCATCCCCCACGCCTCTCTAGTTTACTTACGAAGGAAGGTCTCCAGGCGGGGCCCTGCTCTGCCAGGGATTGTGTGGAGAACAGGTCAGGGGCCCAAGAAGGCAGCCTGGCATCTGATGACTCTAGGCTGGCCAGCATACCCAGCCCTCCAGGTCCTAAAGCCAGTGGGAAGCAGAGTGGGGGTGGAGAGAAGCCAGGAGCTGGCAGGGCTAAGCGAGATGAAATATTGATGCCCGTCCTAGTAAAGCGAAGAACGCCGCTTGTCCATGAATAAAAGATAAGCTGGAGGAGCGGGCTGGGCAGCAGATTAATTAATCTGAGTGAGCCTTGCTCTGTGCTGTGGGGGATGGGCACAGTGGAGTAGACAGGCTGTCCCAGTACCCAGGACCCAAGGGACCAGCCAAGGCTCTCTGTTCTAGGCAGACAGCTAGGCAGGGTAGCATCACTGAGCACAGGCAGACAGGGAGAGGGGCAGAACTAGCCAGGTCTCTAGGACCAGAATCTGGCACCCAGGATGGCAGCTTCTGTGGCAGAGGAAGGTCACAGAGGTCAACTGTTTCAGAAAATGGCATTGCCGTTCTGAGCACTATCCTCCAATATCCTCTCCTGCCACCTCAAGCCCTCCCTCGGGAGTCTCTGAGAGCCAAGATGAATGGGGACAGGTGGCAGACTCAGGACTAACGTGCAAAGCTGGCCACCCTGGGCATACCTTTGATGTGGTTCAAGCTTTAGTTCTGCAAAGGGAAAGGGTAAAGCAGGAGCCATGGGGCCCTCCCTGCCCCTCATCCCATGACAGCCTCAGGTCCTTGACTGCCTCTGCTGTAGGACAATATGGAAATGCTGGCCGAGTAGTGCAAGGCACAACATTCCTGGACATGGTGACGGCAGGCTCAGCAGGACACAGAGCTCACAACCTAGTGTGCATCTGTCATCCACTGGCTGTGGCAGCTTTCACAAGCTCTTGGCAGTTTTACATTTCCCAAAGGTGACATTAGGACAGGGTGGTGACAGTCCTCATCATGCCTTCCATCCACAGGATCCCGCTGGATCAGCCCCAGGCTCTGTGTTGTCCTAATGGGCTCCTGGGGTCAATGCCCAAGCTGACAGTACAGCTCCTCCCACCAGCCATCCCCAGTGTGACATGGGGACCCGTTGCTCAGTGTGCCATCCTGTTCACCCCTCTGTCCACACACAAACTGTTCTCTGGGAGAGGATTGGGTCAGATGCCAGGTGGCCACAGCTGATGCCAGCTACAGCCCCACACAAGCGACAGGACACCTCCAGATGGTCTCTTCCCCGACCCACCCCCAAGCTGGTAGCATTGACCATAATCAAGAGCAGCTCCTAGAATTCAGCCCAAGATCATACTTGGGTGCTGCTGGAGATGGGGCCATGCAGCCTGCACCAGCCCAGGCTGGTTCCCTCCAGAACCACAGCCACGACCTCTACCATGTCTACCCTGGCTAGGCTACCAGTACCACGGCTACCCTGTTCCCACACCTCAGCCTCTATGGCCAGCTCACGGCCTTTCCCATCTCTCCCGATCAGCAGGTATTCATCATGAGCAGTCTGCTGACATCTTCTGTACTCTGTCTCCTGTTTGCTATTTAACTTTACTTCCTGTGGGTTTGAGCCCATCTCGTCCATCCATTCATGACTCCGTGAATGCAGGAACAAGGTCACTTTGGTCCCTCCAGTTCTCCCAAAGCTGTGCACAGCCGTGAGCACAAGGCGGAAGCGCTGCATTCATGTCTGCTTAAGTGACTATGAAGGACTGGTAGCCCTCATACCTCCCGTCTCTATAACAAGAGTTAGCCCTTCCAGCAGGTACCCACTCTGTATGTTCCCCGAGACTATCTCACCTTCATTACAACCTTCTGGACAGGCAAGTCTCTCCCAGCAGCCAGATGGCAAAACCCAGGTGCTCACTTAACCAAGGTCATGCAGCTGGCAATCAACAAAGCTGGGAACAAGCCCTAATCTAGGCTTAGAGTTCTATCTGGTACATCAATCTGGTGATTACAAGATGCATAAGGGTCCTTAGGATCCCTCACCTGCTGAGGAGCAGGGATGTCGAAGAAGAAAGGTCTCCAAGGGTTGGCAATGAGCATAGCTAGACTTAACCCGAGGATTCCATCTGCCCCCTCTCCCTGCACCTGTCCCCATCCCAGAAGGAAGGACAGAGATGTGACCGAAGGCTAGGGAGGCTGGCTAGGCTGCTATGGGATTCATAAAGATTCCTTGGGCTCGGCTATCAGAAGCTGCCTGATATCTCACTATCACTGGGATCCCGAGCCTAGTGATAGGCAAGATATTGGTGGCTCTCCACAAACCAGCGGTAATGGTAGATAATCTGAGTCCAATCAGGAAAGAAACAGGCAGAAGCTTGGCCCAAGAGGCACATATACTGTCACATGCCCATCCAAGAGTGTTACCTCTGAACTAAGAATAACAGAGGTGAACTTCTGCAAAAAAAGTATCTGGGAGCCAGGAGTCCAGTATCGTTGTGGTTATCATGCCACCTGCTGGCCATTTAGGGAATAGCATTACAACTGGACGTGGGCATTCATCCAATGTCTCTGCATGGCAGGTAGCATTTGAAGGCTGGGTACACAGGAATAAACTGAAAGACCACAAGCCAGGCCTTGGTGGAGGTTACAGTTGGAAGGGAGAGAGTGTTAAAGAGTGGATCTGACATGTAATATACACATGAAAGGGTGCAGGAGTCTTATGCGCTAAGGAGGAATATACAGCAGACAGGAAACAACACCTGGGATACTGTGATCTTATTCAAGAGGTCAGACATGGCCTCACCAAGCCAGGGACGCTGAGGAGTGTCCAGGAGGTGAGGAAAGAGCCATGCTGGTTTCTGAGCTGGCTCACACCAAACTGAAGTAGGAATGAGTTCCACCTGGAAGGTCTGGGAATCTAATTGGGAGGGGCTGGGTATGGCAGAACCTGAAAGATGACTTCAAACGCCTGGGACTTTATTGCTTGGCTCAGCGGAGAAAAACAGCGTTGTCTAGTCTTTTTATCCCAGCACTGGTAGAGACAGGACTCAGGAACTTGGACAAACTATATAGGGGGCTACCACTAGGTCATACCATTGATCTTTAAGAGCTTGCCTTCTTAAAGTGCTATATCGTTCTATTTGAGAGCAGCCTATAAGTCAAGGTCAAGAAGGGATGCAGGGAGACCGGTTAGCAAACCAAAGCAACTTCTGATCAGGATCCCAGGCAGGTGTCGAGGCAAAGGGCTTTCTGGGACTCAGAAATGACTTTGCAGTCAAAGCTACAGAGAGAGTATGCTGTACTACACTGAAACAGACTGGGCATGTGACAGTATATGTGCCTCTTGGGCCAAGCTTCTGCCTGTTTCTTTCCTGATTGGACTAACATTATCTACCATTACTGTTGCTTTGTAATGCTCCGGATCCCGGTGATAGTGAGATATCAGGAATCTTTATGAATCCCATAGCAGCCTAGCCAGCCTCCCTAGCCTTCGGTCACATCTCTGTCCTTCCTTCTGGGATGGGGACAGGTGCAGGGAGAGGGGGCAGATGGAATCCTCGGGTTAAGTCTAGCTATGCTCATTGCCAACCCTTGGAGACCTTTCTTCTTCGACATCCCTGCTCCTCGCAGGTGAGGGATCCTAAGGACCCTCATGCATCTTGTAATCACCAGATTGATGTACCAGATAGAACTCTAAGCCTAGATTAGGGCTTGAGACTGACGGGCTCAGGGAGATCAATGGGGACCCCCATTTAGGATTTGTGGGATCAGAGCTGATTGTCAGATGTCTGTGGGTAGCAGAACCTGGAAGCAGGCTAGAGTGCCTGCCTAGAGTTGAACTACAGCACTTGGGCGATATTTAAATCCTGGCACTAAAAGGACCCGAGGCCTGAGGGATGATGGTCTGGACACCAGGGCCCTGTGACATCTCAAGGTCAGAACATTAGAGAAACAGGGAAGGAGAGGCCAGACAGTGGTGAGAAGCCAGACCAGACCCCAAGTCAGGAAGGAGAAGGGAGCCACTGATCCTTGTTAAGAGATGGCCAGGGCCACTGGGACAGGGTCACCCGAGTAGTCCCAACTATAAATGCAAGAAATAAACAAGTGCCCACAAGCACAGGGACACAGAGCCCTCTTGAAATGTTGGAGGGAGTGTGAAAAAAGCAGTCACTTTGGGGAAGAAAAAGATAATCCCTCAGAACGCTAACCATAGGGTTTATCCCACGGCTCTGTAGTCACTCCCAGATAGAGGCTCAAAAGATGAAAGCACACATTGTTGCCAACACTGAAACAAAGAATCAACCGCTTGCTCTGTGCTCCAGACGCCACCTGCTCTTGGCTTTCTGATTTTACTTAACTAGAGATAACACCTCTGCTCACCATTCCCCGAACCCTGTCCTTGGAGACTGGGGCCTCCTATCTCCTCATCTGTGGTTGCTTCTTTTCTCTTTTTTCAAAAATGCGTTTCTGAAGTTGCCGTGTTACACACGGGACTGGGTTAGTAATGAAAACAATCCAAATGTCCATCACCAGTAAACGAAATGTGGTATATCCATACAGGGGAATGTTAGTAAGCCATAAAAAGGAATAAGGTACAACTGCTTCAAGTTACAATGGGGACAAGAGCCTAAGAGAAAGAAGCCAGTCACAACGGACCACAGGTTGTGAGTCCAGTGATAAGAAGTGTTGAGAGGACCTGAATCTAAAGTACTAGACGTCTCCACAGTCAGCACAGGGATGGTGGCCAGGGCTGGAGGTGGGGTGGTTACTCATGGGTTCAGGATTTCATAGGAGAAAAATATTCAGGAATTAGAGAGCGCTGAGGGTTGCGTAACTCAGTGACTATGCTTCACACTACCGAATGTAGACTTTCAAATGCAAACTTTATGGAGTATGCTATATCTTTTTTTTTTTTTTTTTTTTTTTGAGACGAGACAGGGTTTCTCTGTGTAGCCCTGGAACTGTCCTGGAACTCACTTTGTAGACCAGACTGGCCTCAAGCTCAGAAATCTGCCTGCCTCTGCCTCCCAAGTGCTGGGATTAAAGGCTTGTGCCACCACTGCCCGGCATATGCTATATCTTAATATTACATAATTTTTTACAGGCTTTGGTTGGAATGGAGGGGCAGCCTCAGCCCAGGAAGGAGGCAGAATATAGGGGGCACAGAGGTCTCTGTGCTCACAGATAAGCTCTGGGGAACCTGGACTGTTAAGCACACGGAGTTGTTCCTTCATGGGAAGAAATGCCATATCTGTTATCCTCCCAGGAGGCTAGAGCAGACATGCTTACTAGCCTGGTGACCTTTGCTCTATCTGTGTGGCTAGAGGCTCTTCCAGCACTGAACCCTCCCCCAGACCCTTAGTGTGAGCTTGTTTTTCCTCAATCTATAGAATCTATCTGTCTTAGCAAGGGTTTATTGCTGTGAAGAGACACCATGACCACAGCAACTCATAGAAAGAGAACCTTTCATTGAGAATGGCTTACAGTTTCAGAGGTTATCATTATCATCATGGTGGGAAGCCTGGCAGTGTGCAGGCAGGCATGGTGCTGAAGAGGGAACTGAGAGTTCTACATCTGGTTCCACAGGCAGCAAGAAGTCAACTAACCTGAGCTTCTGAGACCTCAAAGTTCAGCCCCCTAGTGACACACTTCCTCCAACAAAACCACATCTACTCCAACAAGGTACACCTCCTAATAGAGCCACTCCCTAAGGGCTTTGGGGGAGGGACCATTTTTATTCAAACCACCACACTATCTTTATGGACTTTACAACGTGCTTCACTGTAGTATGTCTGATCTGTATTTAGCCTACTTTGTCCTCGGGGAGATTCATGTATACATTGTTGTGCTTGCAGAATTGAGTTAATCACCACAGTAACTGTCATCAAACTGTGCTGTGCTTAAAATAAAACACTCGGGTCAGACTCCTTGTCTTAGTTAGGGATTCATTGCTGTGAAGAAACACAATGACCATGGTAACTCTTATAAGGGAAAACATTTCACTGGGGCTGGCTTACAGTTTCAGAGGTTTAGTTCATTATCATCATGGTAGAAAGCATGGCAGTGTGCAGGTAGACTTGCTGCTGGAGGAGCCGAGAGTTCTACATCTTGATCTTCAGGCAGTTAGAAGGAGACTGGATTTTTTTCACACTGGGTGAAGCTTGAGCATTTAAGACCTCAAAGCCTCCACAGTGACAAACTTGATGTCTAAGATGTCCACATCTCCAACAATGAGGCCACCCTTCCTAATAGTGCCACTCCCTATGAGCCAAGCATCCAAACACATGATTCTATGGGGCTATCTCTATTCAAACCACCACACTCCTAAAGTTTGAGCTAACACCAGCTACTGAGTCGTCCTTAATCAAGTTAACTGTCTTTTGGCTTCCCAAAGATCATCTCTCTGCAGATCTGTGAAGGTCAAGAGACCCCGACAGCAGAGGACGTGGACACTGTTGAAGATGGGACGGGTGTGGTGAGGAAACTGTGGGCATTCCCTCCTAGTGCTTCTATATTCTCAGTGAGACAGGAAGTAAAGTTCTCAGCTGAGGTAGAAAACAAGGCCTTCAGGAAAGAACAAAGACAAAAGAGTCAAGCAGCAAAAGGGAAGGTGGCCCTGTGGCCCTGTGAAGGAGGGCTAAGGGCCTCGCACCAAGTTGCCCCAAATCCCTTGATTAGGTAAAGAGCCTAGTCGCAGGAGCTGTGCTCTATACACACATACCACCTGCCCCCTGAACATACAAGTGCACACATGGACATCTGTGTCAAGAAAGGAAAACACTAAAACTGAAGAGATTGCTTAGTACTGAGAGCGCTTGCTGCTCTCCCAAAGGACCTGAGTTCAGTTCCTGACACCCACGCGGAGTAGCTCACAACAGCCTATAACTCTAGCTTCATCTGGTGCCTTCTGACCTCTTAAGGCAGACAGACACCCACATGACTGACAGACAGACACACACACACACATACACACACACACACACACACAAATCCCTTTTAAAAGAAAAGAAACTGAACTGGAGAGATGGTTTGGTCAATAAAGTGCCTGTCATACAAGCATTAAATACACATGCCTCCAAGAGCCTCATGCAACGTACGTCATGGTGGTAAATTGTCCTGTGCTATCTGAGCTCACTGGGAAGTGGGCTCTGGAAACAAGGTTGCCCACACGCATACTTGTGGGCCATGTTTAATCATGTGTCCTCCATGAACCTTTGTCTTCGGATGACTTGGATGGTCCTGGCTCCTCTAACTGTGCCAAGAAGAGCTGCTGGCAGGCAGGCTATTCCCAACAGGTATCAACAGTGTTCTGACCCTGAGCAGAAAGAGAAGTCGGGGAAGAAAGGGCATTCAGAACTCTAGCTGACTGCCTCGACTTCCCCAGTCTGTTCCTGCTAGGTATTGGTAGCACTCAGTTGGGTGATGTCATCTCTCTCTGTGGCTATTTCGTCTTTGACTTTGAAATCACACTCAAGGGGACCCTCTGCTCTGCCCAGTACTCTATCAGGAACTCCAGCTGACCAATTTTCTGTCTGTCTGTCTGTCTGTCTGTCTATATCTAGCTATCTCTCTATCTGTTTATCTATCATCTACCTATCATTTGCTATTTAACCTTTAACCTCTGCTTGCTTTATAATTCATAGACTCATTCATTCACCACTAAAAGTGTAGTTGTTGGAGATGATTTTCCTGACCATACACAACAGCACATAAATGAGCCAGGCCCGGTTACATGGGCACTTAGATCCCAGTGCTGCAGACTAAGATAAATGGATCCCTGAAGGTTGATGACCAGACAGCCTGGCCCAATCAGCACACATGCACTCCTGTGTGCATGCACACACACACACACACACACACACACACACACACACACACACACACACACACACACATCGCTGGAGGATATGGCTCAGTCAGTAAAGTACCCACTGCATAAGGAGTTCCAAAAACCCACATTAGCAGCCAAGCATGACTGCACATGCCTGTGACCCCAGCACTTGGGAGGCAGAGACAGCGGGTCCCTAACACTCATTAACTAGTCAGTCTAGCAGAATAGATGAGCTTCAGGTTCAGTGAGAGATCCTGACTCAAAGGAAGGTCTGAGGATGACTGCTGAGGTTGTGTCTGGCTTCCACACACATTCGAGTACACATGTCCACACATGTGAACATGCTCTCTCTCTCTCTCTCTCTCTCTCTCTCTCCCTCTCTCTCTCTCTCTCTCTCTCCCCTCCCCTTCCCCTCCCCCTCTCCCCCCTCTCTCTCCTCTCTCTCTCCCCCCTCCCCCTCCCCTCCCCCTCTCCCCCCTCACTCTCACTCTCTCCCCTCCCCCCTCCCCCCCCCTCTCTCTCTCTCTCACACACACACACACACAGAATGACAAATGGCTCAGGGGATGATTAGCTGGTAGTCACCTAACTGCACAAGGCCCCCATCTTCATCCCCAGCACTGAGTAAGCAGGATGTGGTGGTTCATGCCTATAATTTCAGTTCTCAGGAGGTAGAGACGGGGTCTTCTGCATGCGACCCTTCCTCAAAAAAGCAAACAACAAAAAAAGATGAGCTAGCCTTCTTTTAGTGTGCAAGCTGAGGTGCACTGACTGGGAAATTTTCCACAATCCAAGGTTGAGAGATGCAAAATGGCGTATTATATAATTTTTCTTGATTTTTATACAAAAGTGGCATATATGTGTGCAGTGTTTAATTTCAATTGTCACACTCAGGTCAGACTGCTTGTCTTAGTTAGGGATTCATGAAGCTGGTCTTAGTACAGGTCTATGAGGGCTCTTCCAGAGAGCATTAATTGGGAGGAAAAACCACCCTAAACACAGAGGGCATCAGCTCCTCCAGAGGGATGGGGGAAGCTGAGCGCAAACACTCCCTGCTCCCTGCTGTGCTGGGAAGTCCCCTGCAACCCTGGCGTCACCTGCCACCATGCCTTCTCAGCTATGCTTAAACTGTAAGTCAAATGTGCCTTTTCTTTCAAATGGCTTTTATTGGGTGTTTGGTCACCACAACATGAACAGTAAGGAATACATATATTAAGTTATTAAACCCTGTATTCCAAAGCTCTAGACAGGATGCAGTTTCAATTATTACCAGTTTGATTCCACAGAAGAGGTGGAGGTGGGCTAAAGGCACACAAGCTGCGGAGTTGCTGTCCTTTTGAACGTGGAACATGGGGCAGATAACACAGAAGTCATAAGGAAGAACTTGTTGAACCCTATTCAGCTCCAGCCTTCCCTGGGTCATAGAGTCCTCCGCAGCACTACAATTCTGTCCATTGGTCTCAACATAGCATTTGGAGGGCAGGTGGCACCCATGTGGCTGTGGTGTGGCTCTGTGCGGTGTGGCTGACCAGGAGAGATGGAGAAGGCCCTGAGCTGTGTCCCAGGAGTATGGATATCCAGATCATCCATATGTCTGTCCTCCTTCAGTTCTTGTTTGCTAAGAGTTCCAGGTCAGTCCAGGGATGAAAGAGCTAGTAGAAAGATGGAGAACAGAGAGAAGTCGAGAGACATCCCCTCTCCTCTCTAGAGTCTGCCACATGTCAAGCAATCCTATGTACAGATTCACCCGGCCCTCAGAAGGGCTCACAGGCATTATGATCTCCATTCTTCACCATTAAGAAGTCTGAGGCCCGGGCTGGAGAGATGGCTCAGCAGTTAAGAGCACTGGCAGCTCTTCCAGAAGTCCTGAGTCTAATTCTCAACCATCTCAACCAGATGGTAGCTCACAACCATCTGTAATGGGATCTGATGCCCTCTTCTGGTGTCTGAAGAGAGCAATAGTGTGTGTGTGTGTGTGTGTGTGTGTGTGTGTGTGTGTGTGTGTGTGTGTATCTATACCTTTATCTATATCTATATAATCTTTTAAAAAAAGCCTGAAGCCCACAGAGGCCAGCAGCAGGACCTAGGACCTGACCTTGCTCCCTAAGCCCACAGCCCATGCCTCTCTGCTACGCTTATCTCCACTTGAGGTACCAGGATCCTAAGTGGGGACTCCATGAGCCTCCAGACTTTCCCTGCCCCACTTCCTGCCTAAGGTCTGTGACCTCAGGGTCCCTGGGAAGACAGGTTCACCATCAGCTCCTAAGTGTCCATCCCGAATGTCACTACCCACCAACGAAGCTCTCACACTCTGCATGTCCCCAGCAGCCCATCACTCAGGTCAGACCAGACCACGCAATCCATCGTGGAAGGAGGGAAACACATGACTCAGGCGTCGTAGAGCATGCAGCTTTCCCTTTGATGCCATGGCTCCTTGTGCACGCCCTAGAGTACCAGGGCCCCATCAGAGAGCTAGGGCATCACATGGTCCCTGGGACAGCCAGCAGACCCAGAACCTGGAGTTTGCCTCTCCCCAACCCCAGGAGACACGTTCACTACCCACACCCCAAGAGGACCTGTGCTATAAGTGTCCCAGCCTGACCTGGTCACCAGATGGGACAGAGCAGTGATGAACAACAAGCCCTCCATCCTTTCTCTGCACACCTCCCAGGGCCTGACTCTGGGATCTAGAAAACTTTCTGGAAATTTTGGGGGAGCTCCTGGCACAAAGATGCTGAAGAATCAAAGACAGATCAGAAAAGTCTGGGAACAACAGGACAGTGGCAGAAGTTGCCTGCCCGTGTCACCCATCCTTCACTGTCACTGAACATGACAACTCCCACTCACCAACCTCTCAAAGCCACCCAGTTCCAAGACCTGGTTCACTGCTACCCTCTCCTCCCAGTCCCTGGGTCCATGGCAGGTGAGGGGGCTTCTTATCTTCCCAGAATTGCCAAGTCTTAAAGCCCACTCCAGCCCACTGGCTCTTCACGTTGGTGTGGCTCACCTGAAGCACAGGCCCCGACCAAATCCAGTCTCCTTGAGGCCACTTTTCAACAATAACATAGGTTAGCCAAGGACCCATTAAAGTTCTAGGAGGGAGATATGTATGTTTGCACCTGTATATGTCTGTGGATGCATGTGAGAGTATGCGTACACATTTTCCTGTGTGTGTGTGTGTGTGTGTGTGTGTGTGTGTGTGTGTGTGTAGGGGTGTGTTTGTGATGGAGTGTAGGTATGCGCATCTGTATAAACATGCTTCTGAGTAAATATATGTGGTGAACTCAGGCAGATTTCCCCTCATCGGCGTTACTCTTCCCTCCATGCCAGCCATAGCAGAATAAGGTTGACCAGGACTGAGTGCAGAGCAGCCCCTGGGGATGGACAGAGCACTGCTCAGCTCCCACCTCCTCTGCATCAGGCCCAGGATGTCCAGACCCACTTGCTAGGAAGGCTTTGCTAGGGCTAGGGATTCCCCTAGGCCTGCCTCAGCTCCTTTCTTCCCTGACCTGGACTGGATTCTGGCCTCGAGGCTACCCCATCCTTCTCCAGGCATCTCAGTGCCTCTCGGGTTCAGGTCTGTAGAGAAAGCTCCTTGATGCCAGCCACCTTGGCTACCTCCATCCTGTGATACTGCTCAGCTTGGAGTCTCCTGTGCTGCCCTGCTGTCATTAACAGCAGGGACCGGTAAGCACTTACATCCCCCACGTGCCCTGACCGCCACCCTAAGTCAAACATTTCAAACAAAGGCCATGAACAGCCCTCTGCTCATTTGCAGAAGCAGGAGTGCCTGTAGAGAGCAAAGGGCACTCACTCGCCTGCCAGCTTGCTGGCTGTTCAGCTTGCTTCTCTGCTGCTGCAAAAAGCACTAACCGAAAGCAAGCTACAGAGGGAAACCGAGACAGAACTGCGTAAAGTCCTGGAGCAAGGATGCCTGTTGGCTCTCTCCCCTGGCTTGCTGGGCTGCCTTTCCTTCTTTTTCTCTTTCACTCTTTCTTTCTCTTTCTTTCTTCCTTCCTTTCTTTTTTAATCTTCCTCTATAGCTTTTACCAGTGTATTATTTTTTTAACTTTTTTTTTTTTTTTTTTTTTTTTTTTTTTTGGTTTTTTGAGACAGGGTTTCTCTATAGCCCTGGCTGTCCTGGAACTCACTTTGTATTTTTTTTTTAACTTTTTATTGATTCTTTGTTTGTTTGTTTGTTTGTTTTTGTTTTTCGAGACAGGGTTTCTCTGTGTAGCCTGGCTGTCCTGGAACTCACTCTGTAGACCAGGCTGGCCTCGAACTCAGAAGTCCGCCTGCCTCTGCCTCCCAAGTGCTGGGATTAAAGGCGTGCGCCACCACGCCCGGCTTATTGATTCTTTTTCACATCATCTACCCCAGTCCCACTCATCTCCCCCTTGCATCCACCCTCTGCCCTCAAAACCTACCCCCCCCCAAATAAAAACCACACAAACAGACAAGCAAAAAATTAACCAAAAAAAGCATAGAAAACATCTTATCCTGGAAGCTGTAGTGTGTCAGTGTGTCCCATAGTATACTCTTCTGTCCACACATCTTCACTTGCAAATGCTCCTCGCAATGAGTCATTGGTCTGGTTCGAGGCTTCTGAAACACCATCAGTACTAGACCCTCACCGTGACTCCTCCCAGTCGTCCTGTTGTTGCCCAGTGTCATGGAGATGCTGCACCCTTGGATCAGCAGGACTGGCCCTTCCACATGCCCCAGCAGTTCACAGATGATGTAGATTTTGGATCTGGGCCTGGGTGGGAGTTAAGCTGGTTAGCATACCAGCTCTCCCTTATCTGCACCACCCACCAGGGAGGGTTCCCCAGCACTGCTCTGGCTGGGCCACATGGCCATTGGTAGGAAGCAGACTCAGCTCTCCCACTCTCATGCTCTCCGGGCTAGCTCACCCACACCCTGCCTCCAGAGTCAGCCCAGTGGAGAGGCAGGGCCACTCTCCCAAGTGCTGTAGCTGGCAAGGAGCAGGGCCAACTCACTGCTCTCATCTCCAGACTGCCTCAGATGGCAAGCATCTAGAGGGATGATGGCCAGCATCTAGAGGGGTGATGGCCTATACAGCCCATGCCTAGCAGCAGCCTAGGGAAGGACCACTCACAGTGGACTAGGCCCTCCTGTAACCATTAGAAATTAAGAAAATGCCTAACAGACACCCCGCAGGACAATCCAATGGAGGCAGTTCTTCAGGTGAGCTACCCTCTTCCCGGGTGACTCTAATTTGTGTACAAATGACAAAACTAACTAGCTAGGAAGCAACACTGCTTGCTGCTCCAACCTGGGGCATCTATGGATAGGAGTTTCAGGAATACAGGAAATCAGGAACGAGTATTCATACATGGGTACATATATACATACATCTGTACATTTATATACACATATATACATACATATAACCATATATATGTATATCCACCCATATCTACATGTACATACCATACATCGAGCCATCCAACAATGCATGTTATCAGATGCCCCATCCCTCAGATCCTGAGCTGGACACATGGAGATCTCCTCCTCCTCTTTTTCTTCCTCCTCCTCCTCCTCCTCCTCCTTCTCGTCACAGTGGGAAAGAATCCAGGAGTAGGATGTTTTCCAAAGCTTGTTCTTTGACAGTGCTGACTAATGGAACTTCCTGGGGTGACACCAGTGTTCTGTGTCTGTGCTGTCCCCTGGGCCCCACCATCTCTAGCCCACATGGATGCTGAGCATCTGAAGTGTGTCTATTGGGACTGAAGAACTGAATTTTCCCTCCTAATACAGTTGTAATGAACTTAGACATAAGCCTTATTACATGATGCAAATGAGCAGCTCGTGGACCAGATGCCACAGCTGTAAAAGCATCATCCACCCTGTGTACATATGCATTAATGCATGTTCATGTACATATATACATATATGTGCAAATATATACAATACATATATGTATATGTGTATATGTGCAAATATACATATATTTAGATATACATATATGTACATATATACAAAAATGTACATACACACACACATATATATATGCAGAGAGGGAAAGGAGGAGTCAGGAAGGGGTAACCTCTGGTAGGACTAGGAGAGACTCTAGGACATCCTCTTAGAAGTATTTATTGAGGGCCAAGAAGGGACAGACTTTGATAATACAGCATTTGACACACAGTAGGGAAGAAGAGCTATTAGCCAGGTGTACAGCACTGCTCATCTCAGATACTGTAAATCAGGAAAGGCTTCACAGAAGAGATGATTTCAAAGGTAAAGCATCAGATAGAAACTGTCAGAAAGGGGTTTGTGCAAAGGCCCTGAGGCACAGCAGACCCAGATGACAATTAAGTAGATAGGGAGCTCAACTCAAGCAGCCGTGCTCAACCCCTCGCAGTGGGTAGCACATGCTGGGCCCTCCCCAGAGGAGGAGGGGGACAGGCACAGTGCCAGGCAGGCCACATCTAGTTTGCTCATTCCTCTCCCATGACTCCTGATGTCTCCACCCACCCCATAAACATGATTTGGAAAATCTCTTGTCCCAGTCCCCGGCTGAGCCAGTTCCTCTGCCCTTGTGCACCCTCTCTGAGGTCAGCAAGAGCTGGGAATTGAGCCCTCGTCCCTCCAGGAGCTCCTGACTCATTCTGGAGAGAGCAGCTAAGCCTGCATTCTCAAAAACCAGTTCCAACTGGAGGGGAACAGACATGACCCCAGCTTAGGGACACAGACACCAGAGAGCAGGGTAGGGAGAGCCAGAGACAGCAGGAAAGAATTTGGCAGCGGGACAGAGGCTGATGGGAAGAGATATTTGACAGACAGCCCACACCAGTAGGAGACAGACATGCCAGGGACAAAGATGACACAAACGAGGAACAAGGACATACCAAGGCAACCAAAGACAGCACCAGGACATCCAAGTATAAAAAACAGACTGGACTGTCACCCTGGAAATGGTGGGGTAGACTCTCCCGCAGCACTGAGCTGTCACATTCACTGTCTGCAATTGCAAAGAAGACCACAAGAGGGCACCATTGCTCCAAGAAAGCTCACAAGCCTGGTGGTTCAGAATGGTCAAATCAGACTCCCTGGTTTTGGCAAGTCTGTAGGAGGCTAAGGACCAAGAACCTCCACACTCTAAGCTGGAGAGTGTCCTTTCCTTGCCCCAGGATGTCCTCAATCTAGTTCTTGGACTCCACATTACCTGTCCCTAGCCTAGCTCATTATTACCGTCTGAAGCTGGGCATACCAGGCATGGCCCCTGCGTTTGCTTGAAAGGGGGGAACAACACGCAGGTCTGGGGTCTGAGACATGCACTGAGCCTAGAGCAGGCTTTGGTTTCTTCTTGATGAATCCTTGGGTTCAAAGCATGCCCCACACAAGTCTGACCCCATGTTCAGCAGCAGTCTACAGGGCTAAAAACAATGCCACCCAGGGCTGCGTTCACAGAACCATGTGGCTTCAGGATGCAATTAGTAATGTGGTCACATCTTTGAAAGAGCTGTTAATAAGCCAATGTAAAGCAGGGGGACAAGCCCTGTGGAACTGCCCTTGTTACATCAGTGACACAGCAATATTGTTAAATACACTTTGTCATCTCTAAGACAAGCGTCTATAGCCATTACCCATTTTGCAGATGGAAAAACTTGGACAGATTCCCTCCCATGACTCTTCTCTTCCCCCTGAGCCATAGCCATGGTTACAGCTTAGCCTTAATTCCCAAATGGCCTTGAACTTCCTCCTGCCCTTTAGCCAATCCATCCACTGCCCTCTCCTGGTTCTGTTCCCGGAGTCTTAGGGATATAACCAGGGTCCTGCACATCTAGGTCGCTGCCCTACTACTGAGGTAGATCCCTGTGGTGGCTATTCTTGGTTGTCAACTTGATTACATCTGGAATTAACTAAAGCCCAAGTGGCTGGGTACATCTGTGAGGGATTTTTTCTTGATTGAATCATTAGATCATTTGAGGTCGGAAGGCCCACCCTAAGTCCAGATCATTTGAGGTCAGAAAACCCACCCTAAAATCTGGGCCACACCTTCCATTGGCAGCCTATACAAAAGGCATGGAAAAGGGACGCTTTTGCTCTTTGCCTGCCTGTTCAAACGCTCACAGGCAAGTGTTCTCCTTCACTGGTGTTAGAGTTCTTGGATATCTGTTGGTAGGCAGCCATTGTTGGACAAGCTGGACCACAGCCTCAAGGCATGCTAATAAATTCCATATAAACTAATAAATTCCATGTAATTCCATATATATGTATATGGAATATACATATATACACATATATGTATATCTAATATATCTATATATATGTATATTAGATGTATAGATAACATTATATATAATATGTTACATATTATATATCATGTAATATAGATAATATATTATATAATATATATATATGTATGTATGTAAAGAGAGAGAGAGTCCTTCTCTTCCTCTAGAGAACCCTGACTACTACAGTCCCTACCCTCTGCTGAGTTCAGTGTCTTCAGGCACCCAAAGTTCTAGGCACCCAAGACAATTTTGATCTTGTCACTAATATATGTGCAGTGTGTGGCCATGGATGGCATGACCCAATAGCCCTCAACCAGATACATCATCCTGTCCCCTCTGCCTCCCTGACTCCAGCCTTCCACCCCTGCCCTGAAGTCTACGCCTCCCAGTACCCTCACCTCAAAGGACCGCAGTGCCCTCATCCCTCCCCCCCACCCACCCCACCCCACCCCCCGTGCAACTCCAAGCTGTCCTGGGGACACTGCAGCCAGAGTGGCATGACTGAAGATCCTTTCTAGAGGGACGCTCTTGCCCCTCCCTTGCCCATCTTACTAACGAAACAACGGTCCCACAGTAAATTAGAATTACAACCCAGAAGCTTGTGCTGGAAGGAGGTAAAGACTGGGGCCCTGGAGCAAGCCAGAGGAAGATCCTGTCTCTCAGAGATGTCTTCCCGAGCTGAGACAATGAAGAGTCCCTGCTGGGCAGAACCACGTCACTCCTTCTATTTAAACTTCAGTTTCATGTCAGGATCCCAAGATGAACTTGGGGTTAGACATCAGTCATATTGGATTAGGGCCTGTCCATCTGTCCTCAGTTTGCATTGATGTCCCTTTCAAAGGGCCACCTCCAAGCACAGCCAAGTATTGGCTGGTCTACCTGGGGTTGGTAGAACGAATGCATTGGTGGGAAGAACACAATCCAGTCTGTTAAGGACTCCAAGCAGGTACCACTATTGCCCTTGCTCAGCCCCAGGGAAGCAGCAAAACTTTGCTCAATGTGTTCAAAGCATTTGTTTCCTAGCCACACAAAGCTGTGGCCCCAAGGCCACCAGGGAGGCCACAAGGATAGCAGAGAGTGTACACAGGAAAGGGTGTGCTCTGAGGAGGAAACTGCTATGCATGCCCAAATGAGAGCTATAGGAGGGAGGACTAGAGAGGTGATAGGAAAAACTAGAGAGGGGAAAAAGGGAGGACTAGAGAGAGGACAAAGGGAGGACTAGAGAGGGGGAAGGGAGGACTAGAGAAGGTACAGGGAGAACTAGAAAGGGAACAGGGAGGACTAGAGAGGGGACAGGGAGGACTAGAGAGGGGACAGGGAGGACTAAAAAGGGGATAGGGTTGTAGCAACATGGAGTTCATGCTCATAGGCAAGAGTGACTTGTAGAGCAGAGGAGGGGTGAAGTGGCGAGGGGAGGAGGGATGGGACAGGTGCCAGGTTGTACACTCTCTGGGGTGCAAAACAAGAGAAGACCCAAGGTCTTCTAGACTGGAAGAGGTCAGTGGGTATGACTGAAAGTATCAGAAGGGAAAGTTGGCCATGGGCAACCCTCGTGTCTGAGTAGGGGTCTTGAGTACCAGGCCAAGGAGATCTGGAAAAGTATGTTATATGTAGCACTCGGGGACCTGAGCTAAGGCAGAAGACTAGAGCTGGGAGTCACTGCAGAAGTGCGACAGGACCTCTTAGTAGGACTGCATATCCAGGTGAGGGCACAACTGTCCAGTGGCAGATGAAGGATGGCTGAGTATAAAGGCTGTCTGCCCCACCATACGTGGCAGATTCCCCTGCTGTCCCTAAGAGATAGGGCTCAGCCTTCCTACCTCTATCCCCACTCAAGTATTCAAACACAAGCCCTCTAGAGTGTCCACAGGGGAAGTGTCTTAGTGTTTCACTGCTGTGAACAGATGCCATGACCAAGGCAACTCTTGCACAGACAACACTTAATTGGGGCTGGCTTATGGGATCAGTTTCAGTCCATCATCACCAAGGTGGAGTATGGCAGTATCCGGGTTCCATGTCGTTAGCTCCAGAGAACTGAGCCAACCCAGGAGACAGCCACTGCTTGAGGGTACAGGAAAGCTCACACCCACATACTAGAACACACATGTCTCTAGTCACGCCTCTTCCTGTCGCATGCCCAGGACAGCTGGGAGAGCCTAGTTTCAGGACTCCAGCCTCTACCATGATTTGTGGAGAAGGCGACACAAATGTTTCCAATAGGCAGGACGAGGTCCTCAGCTCTACCTGGACAGAAGCCACAGGTGGGCAAGGAGAAGCCCTTCAGGTGCAGGTCTGTGATAGCTTTTGGAGAGGCAGCTACAGGAGGAGCCTGTTCCTTGCCCGTGTACATTCCTTATAGGGGCTGATGGGATGCTATCTGAGGAACTTAACCTTTAGAGACCTCACAGTAAAGCAGTAGCCCAGGGTCAGGAGAAGTAGAGAAAGGTGGCCGCTGTCCCAGGATGAAAGGCCAGGAGCTAGAGCTAGACCCTGTCAGGGGACTCTTAGCTGGAGAGGAACCCCAGTCCTCATCCCCAGTAAGTGGGTGGCAGGCACTGATCCCAGCCCAGTCACTAAAGCCAAAGGGAAGTGGCCATAAGGAGGCTCGGGAGAGCAGATTGTAACCTGCTTCAGACTGCTCCCCACCCCACTCTCCACCAGCACACCCACACTCCACCCTGGCCCCAGAGTGGGAATCTGACTTGCATCCTAGACAGCCATCTCCTGGGCAGTGTGACCCTGGTCCCTGACCTCTCCCACCCAGCATGAGGGCTCTCACAGTTAGCTCTGAGCCTTCTGCATACTCCAGGATGAAAACCAGAGGCCTGCATGCTAATCTGCCAGGTTTTCCATGAAAATCCTCTCTCTTTCCTTC
This sequence comes from Mus musculus, assembly GCF_000001635.26. Lineage (NCBI taxonomy): Eukaryota > Metazoa > Chordata > Mammalia > Rodentia > Muridae > Mus > Mus musculus. Next base: position 43,988,948 of record NC_000075.6, read on the forward strand.
CAGCTTGGCCACACTCTCCCCAAGAACCAGCCTGTGGCCATTCCATCGTGATCACAAGAGACTCTCTTGCTCTCCTCAAAGCTTTCGCACCCGCTGCTGGGATTGTGCCAGCTGAGTTCTATTTGGAAATGGAACTGGATTTCATCAGGCAATCAGAGATCTGTGTCTCTCCAAGGAGGGCAGGGAGCAGGTTCTAGCATTGGGGAAAAAAGGAAGAAAAGCCCCTTAAAGATCTCATTACCCCAGGATGTGGTTTGAATTCCATTCTCCTTTCCCAGCCATTTATTAAGGGGACCAAATCAAAAACACAAGATATAACTGGGGTTGGGGGAGGGGGCAGATGGACCACACAGACGACAAATCCGGGAAGAAAGCTGAGTCAGCGCCCATGTTAACCGGCCAGGTCCAGCTCCTGTGTCTCTTTGAGACACACACAAACACAGCCCCAGGGTGCAGGCCCTGTGGGAGAGACAGGATATGCCCCACCCACTTCATGTCCTCCTCCATCGATACAAGCATGTCTTTACCAGCTCAGCCATCTCTGTAATGCCCCCCCCTCTCCTTCTAACCAAAGGTTTTCCTCGTGGCTTTCTTCCTCCTCCCTCCTTGCCCTAATGTAGAGCACTCCCCTCCCCCTAACTCAGCATCAGAGCTCTCCCAGCATCCCACTTTGCACCCCTTGGCCACATGAAACATTTTGACCCCTGCCTGCTCCTGCCTCCTGGCATGGAAGTTTCTCTCAGGCCAGAGCTCTCTCCGTTCCACATGGAACCAGCACACAACACCATTCCCTTGGCCTTGAATCCTCTCAACGGCCTGCCCAGTGCCCTCTAAACCCTTCCGTTCCCTGCTGCCGCCTGAAGGGCACCTTGGTCTTCTGCAGTTTGGTCCACTGGCCTGTCACTGTCAGCAGTGTGGCCACACCCTCAGCCCACCCCTGCAGTGGCTGGTGTTCTCCTCCTCCCCCATATCCCTCTCCTAACTTCTCTCCAGATTCTCTCCTCAGGCAGCCTCTCAAGCATGATGTTTTTCAAAATTTGACCCAGAACCCCCTTTCTTCCAAATTACTAAGATCTCCATGGGGCAGCCTGGAATCTGCCACCCATGGAAGGAGGGTGCCCCAGATTTTCACTTGCTGATATTTGTCTGAGACACCAGTCTTACCCACAGGTACCCCAATTCTTTCATACACTCTCATCTTTCCATACCCCTGCAATCCTCCAGATGTGAAGACGGAACTCCACACCAGCTCCGGCCCACAGCCCTGCCCGCCAGCTGCCGATCACAAACAGAGAAACAAAGGACATTATTTTATTGAGTCATTGGGCTCCCGGCCCTGCGGAAGAGCTTTCCTGTGTGCCTTCCTGTTTCCAATGACCTCGTGTATTAGACACACCACAGGCCTATTTTACTCTTTGTTTGTGTAAGGTAGCCCAGGCTGACCTTGAACTCCCAAGCCTCCTGGTCTCAGCCTCCTAAGTGCTTCAGCTCTGGGTGCTCGCCATCTTACTTGTGGGCCTCGGGTAAGGATCAGAGAAGGTGAGCTACCTGCTCCGGTCTGAAGGTCACCGGGGGCAGGACCGAGTGCATTTGGAGCTCAGAGCCTGATTCACCTCTGATCTGTTCCCCCAGAAAGCAGACCTGGTCACATACATTTGCTGTTGGCAGCATGGCCCCCAAGTGTGTCCCAAGCTATCCCAGCTCCTGCTCCCTCCCTAGCCAGAAGGAAGAGCTCAGACTGCCCTCACCAGCGGAAGGAGACCTTTGCTTCCTTTTAAAGCAGCCTCCTTGACTTGGAATAGCTTTGTCCTTCTCTCTTGAGACCCACCCACAGTGCCTGTCCCTTCAGAGACCTCCAGTCTCTGTGTTGCTCCCAGGAGGCACTGGCCATGCTGGGGACCAACGTTCATCACTCTGCCCTGAGCTGGCTGGTTTGTTTCATTTGTTATTTCTTGGCCTTTTAGCTTTGGGGCCCAACACAGACAGACCCTGAGTATATCAAACTGGCCCTCAGTAAAAGCCAAAATTTGGAACAAGAACTTTGACCAGTCAGGTTCCAGACCAGCAGATGGTGGTTCTGGTGGCAGACTCAGAACCAGGTACCCTGGGGCCAGGGTCTGGGGATCCAAGCTCGAAATAAGCTCTCCATCCATTCTTAGCAGAGTAACTTAGAGAAAATCTGACCTAGCCCAACAGTGGACTACTGACCCCTACTCAGGCAGCCTGAAGGAATGCCACACTTACTATCCAAACAATAGAACAGGACTGACCCTTGTCAAAAAGAAAAAAAAAAAAAAACAGAAAGAAAAAAGGAAAGAAAAGAGAAAAGAAAAAAGAAAGAAAAGAAAAGCCACTTCTAGAGAACCCGGGTTACTCAGAGCTGGAAGTAAAAGGCCTGGAAATTCACACTCCCCCAGGTACCATGGCTTTGGTGATCAATACCTCAGCACTCAGAAACCCATTCCAGACTCGCTTGCCTCTGAAAGATCTGACTTCTAAGAGCTTCCAGCAAGTGCCCAAAGCCAGGCCCAGCTGCCTGGCACTCACAAGAATTCTGATGCTAACAGACTCTAATGAAGCCCCAGTGAACTGTGGACTCCAAGACAGCCAAGGCCATGCAGCAAGCAGTATGGGCTTCTGTAGCATGGAACTATACAAAATGCAGTTCTCCCTTATCACTTCAGGACACTGGGCAATGGTCCCCCAACCTGGGAACCAAGCAAAGAGGAAAGGAAGGTGCTGTGGCCAGTATCCATGGCAACCCCTAGGGTCCATCCCTCAACACTAACCCTGCCCCTCCTCCATGGGGGTGGGATCAGTGCTTCTTCTGTTCTTTTTTGGTGCTGGCCATGAAACCCAGCATCTCGTGTGTACACCAGGCAAGCACCCTATCTCAAAGCCATGTCTCCATCCCACTCCACTATTCCTTTTATCATTGCTGGTCTTTATTTGCCTCATCGAAACCCAAAAGGTCTATTGAAACCTTCTACGCTAGTCTCCAGGATTGTATATGAATTTTAAAAAGTGACTTCCATATCTGCTCCCATACTGCCTATCTCTCTCACTTTCTTCTCCTAAACTTTCATTAGATAGGTGTATTAGTCTGTTTTCAGTTGCTATAACAAAATACCAAAGGCTGAGATGGGAAAAAAGTTTATCTTGGACCACCCTTCTGGAGGCACGGAAGCCCATCGTGGTGTTGACCAACTGCTTCAATCCATGGGAGAACACAGAAGGGCAAGCGGCTGCTGGTGAACAAGAGGAACAGCCTTGCTTGCTTGCCCTTCTGTGTAACAACCCCTGTTCGCAGCTGCCGATCCAGCCCAAAAACTCCCTCCCTCAAGAAGCATGTTGGAACTTCTTAATGGCCAGCTCACCTCTTAAAGCTCCTCCCATCTTCAACACCACTGAACTAGAAATGAAGCTTCCTCAGGGGTCTAAGTGGAAACAAACCACACCCAAGCCACAGCCATGGCTATTAGCTTGTCTTTATCCACAGACTTTTATTTCTCCTGTCTCAACCTCGATTTTTCCCCCCCGGGATTAAATTTCTCAGCTATGTCTTCCCATTTACTAATCCTCTCTACAACCAGACCTAAATGGCTTCTAATGAAGGGTATTTTCTGGCAGTAAGTCTCGCTATGCTGCCCTGTCTAGCCAGAACTCAGCAGACAGTTCAGGTTAGTCCTGATCTAGCCTCCTCATGCGCTCAGGACCCCCCTTCCTCAGCCCGAAGTGCTGAGATTACAAGTTCTGGTCACCATGTTGAGCACCACTGAATTTTAATTGGAAGAATTATATTCTTTAATTGTGTATTTAACTTGGACTATTGCTTCTTTATTTGCAGAAAGTTTACATAACATAAAATTCATACTGAACAATTTTAAAGTGACTATTAGTACATTTTACAGTGCAGTCAAACCATTTCATCTTTTCTCAAATCTCTCTTCTTCTGATGACCCCCTGTTGTCCATGTCTCTTTGTAATTGCATTTCTTTAGGTTCTATACTCTTACACATTACGTTTTAATTTTTCCTTTGTAACTATACTATGGGGGCTATATAACAGTCTAACATCAACAGCCCTCAGAATCTACTGAACTGGGTCATTCATTGGCTCAGATGACAAGAGGCATTTAGACCTGTGTGGGTCTTTTGAATTGAGAAAGTTTTCTCACAAAAGTTTCCTGAAGGGGCTCCCAATCAGGAGCTCCCCAGCCCAGGCTGTACTGAAAGTGGCTCTTAGAATGTGGATCCGGGCTCAGCATCTGCTTCTCAGCCCCGTTCCACTTGTCAATGACCCTGTAACACTGCACCAATCCAGCCTGCTCTCTCCCACTGCTGGTTCTAGCTAGCCCTTCCTGCTCTGGCTTCCCTCCCTTCCACTCTAACTTCCTGTTTCCAGCCACCCAGGCAGCAAGGAGGCCTGGTCAGCTTCAAGATTTGCCAAGATCAAAGGAATAGTGTTCTGTCAGACCCCTGTGCTTCTGTCTCTCCATAAACCATGGCTGCAGGCACGGAAAGAAATATCGCTTATTGGGCCCCCTCCACACTCCAAAAGAACAGCTGTAAATAACTGGGAACCAGCAAGGCTGACCCTGATGGGCCCTGACTGATTACTCCCAGGATTGTAGAATTAAGTCAGAAGCAAAACAAAACCCTTTGCAAGCCAGAAAGGAGTCGGAGTTACAAGAATGTTGATGCTATTGTAGTTGTTATTGTTCACATTAATCACGGTAACAACTGGAGGCACAGGGGAGACGGAGAGTCAGTACTTCAAAGGAGCGAGGGTTCCTGCTCAGGCTGTGGTGTGGACACATGAAGACTTAGTTGTGCAGTTTTAGCCTTGAGCTGGGACTGCATCAGAGAGATGGTATTCCCGATAAAACCCCCCAGGCCATAGTCTCCGGGGCAGGCTAGTGGGTTTGTTGTTTGGAGCCTTAAGTGCTCTCCTCTTTGCCCCTCCCTTGGTTAACTGTTCCTGTAACCATCTGGCAGGAGCAAAGGCAGACTAAAGAGAGGCCCTGGTGCCCCTCCCTTCAGTTATGAGGCCATTGTCACAACATATCCTAAGGGACTGAAGTTTCCTCCAAAGAAGTCTCACGGTGGAGGAAAGAGAAAGCCTGAAGCCTGTTGCCAGCAAGAAGAGGGACCTGCCTCTCAGGACACAGCACAGTGCTGCTAACTGCACAGGGAGGGAGCCGGGAGCTGAAGGTGTGCTGTGTCAGTGACAGGTTAGTGATGGGTGGCCATACCTGATCGGTACTGCTTGGTCACACTCAGACTTGCTCTCCACTCACTACCATGCCAGCATCCCTGAAGGCAGACATGGGAGACTCCCTGGGCCTCTTCATTTGTGGGCACAATGGATAGTCTTTCTCTGTTCTTCTCTATTATGGCTCTTTGCGTTTAGTGTATCCAGGACAGGTGGCCAAGCCTCACTTGCTTAGGGCAGCTAGGGCCAGGGCTTTGACCTACGGCAGCATAGAAAGCCTGAAAATTAAGGGACCGTGGGAAGGGAAAGGAGGCCCCATCCTGCAACCTGGTTAAAGCCTCTCACTTGCTGAGAGTCAAGAACTCAGGCACAGTTAACATTTGCTGTGAGGGCTGCCTACCCAGAGATAACAATCCTTTTATACAGAGTTGTTCCAAATAAAAATATTGAAATATTAATAGCAACAAATCATGCTTTTGGCCTAAGCATATATAGCCTTTCTAGTTTTCCAGCTATAAGCCTGAAATTTCCTAGCAGTCTCAGAAGAAAGCAAAAAGCCCCATTAACAGTAAAAGCACATCTTGCCTCTTTGTGCAACTCCAGAGACTCATAACCATAGTTGCTCTCTCCCTCTCCAAGAATATCTTTTAATTTATTCCAGTTTTTTTTTTTTAAAGATTGGGTTTACGTCTTTGTTAGGGTTTCTGTGGCTGTGATGAAACACTATGAACAGAAGCAAGTCAGAAAGGAAAGGGTTAATTTTACTCACAGTTCCATAGAACTGGTCATCATTCAAAGCAGAGCTCACGCAGGACAGGAGCAGATGCAGAGGTCACGGAGGAGTGCTGCTTACTAGCTTGCTCCCCATGGCTTGCTCAGCAAGCTCTCTTAATAGAACCCAAGACGACCACAATTGGCTGGGCCCTCCCCCATTGACATTAAACTGGCCAGTTCAGTTTATTACTTGTAATCATGTTTATAGGCTGGTGGTATGTGCACATGAGTCCTGGTGCCCATGAAGGCCAGAAGGGGTCAATGATCCCCTAAAGCTGGAGTCAGAGGAAGGTGTATGCCATTCACCTATAGGTGCTGGGAAGTGAATTCAGGGTCGCTACAGGAGCAATAATAAGCCACTCTTTATTAATACTGATCCATCCTCCAACCCAGAATATCTTTAGTTAATTCCTTAGCAATATCACACATGTATACAATATATTTGGTTCACATCCACCCCACACCTCTTAATGCATTCCCCAAACCCCCAGTCCTCCAACCTCTAACCCCCCCATACTCCCAACCCTTACTTTGTAACCCACTGGGTCCAGTTATTACTGTCTGCCAGTGGGAATGTAGACCGCTCACGTTGGCATCTGAAGTCTGATTACAATCCTATTCAAGGCACCTCCAGGACCATCCTATAATCTCACTTATCAAAAAAAAAAAAAAATGGGGGAGGGAGCATTTTTTTCTTGGCTAACCTTTGACATGTAACTTGAAAGCCAATAAAATCACACATGTGTCTAACAGCTAAGGTGAGTAAGCACCTCTCTTTTGAGAAGTCCACACTAACCCTGGAGTATCGTTCCCCAAGTGTCTCTCCTTCTATGAACCGCCGTGTTTAAATCTATGTTAAATTTTCTTCTTAATAAGCTCTAACTGTGCTTCAAACTGCCTCATCTTAAAATGCTTCTTTGCAACAAAGTCTCGAAGGCCATCTTGGGCTGCCAGGCAGCTCGGCAGTGTTTGCCTTGAAGCCTAACAGCCTGAGGTCTGACTGGAACCTACCTGGTAGAAAGGAAGAACTGACTCCCATGTGCTGTCCTCTGACCTCCACACACATGCGACGGCGCCTATACCCAAACACACACTCACAAAATAAATAAATGAAAAAATAAAAAGCTCATCTTTGGAACCGGAGAGATGGCTCAGCGGTTAACTCCAGAGGTCCTGAGTTCAATTCCCAGCAACCATATGGTGGCTCACAACCATCTGTAATGGTATCCAATGCTCTCTTCTTGTGGTGTCTGAAGAGAGCAATGGTGTACTCATATACATAAAATAAATAAATAAATCTTTGAAAAAAAATAAAAAGAATCTCATCTTCACCCAGGTAGAGATCACAGATGCTGCAGCAGAGGGAAGCTGTTTCCAGCCGTGCACACTGAGCCTCCGTTATCCAGGACAGAACTAAAAATGCCAATAACACACCCACTGAATGCATTCCTTCATGAAAGAGACATGAGTTGACACTTCAGCCTACTCAGTGAGGAAAGTCAAGTTTTCCAAGTTTTTTTTTTAATTTTTTTATTATTATTAAAAATAGAATTTGTTGCTGGGCATGATGGGACAGACCTTTTTGATCCCAGGACTTGGGAGGTAGAGACAGGTGAACCTCTGAGTTCGAGGCCAGCCTGGTCCATAGAGTGAGTTCCAGAACAGCCAGGGCTATACAGAGAAACCCTGTCGCAGAAAAAAAAAATTTTATTCATACAATATATTCTGTTCTGGTTCTGGCTTCCTCTCCTCATACTCCTCCTAGTTTCTCCCCCTACCCCATCTGGATCAACATCCTTTCTGTTTCTCAATATAAAAATAAAAACCAAAGAAGGCATCTGTAGTGAGAATACCTTGTCTGTATGGATGAGGCACCTGTCAACGATAAATCTGATGGCCTAAGGGCAGGAAATTGGAGGAGAGACATCCAGGAGGCAGGAAGGATTCTGGGATAGAACCAGGCATGGTTGATTTGCTCAGGAGTTGGAAGCATGGTACCTGGGCAGAAGGTAACCAGCCACATGGTAGAAAGTAGATCAGAATAAATGGGTTATACTAAGTCGTGATCCAGTCAGTTAAGAGCCTAGCTATACGGCCAAGGTATGTGTAAATATATTCTGAGTCTTATTTCTGGGAGCATGGAGCTGGGAGGAAGTATCAGACCTAACTTCTATAATTGTCATTAGACTTACTGCAAGTAGAACCCAAGCACACAGCCTGAAAAGGCTTAGGTGAAAGGCAGGGGACGGAGGCTAGCCAGACAAGAGGCCTGCCTGGTATATGTAAAAAAGAACAAAAGCAAACCAAAGCCCAGGGGCACAATGGCTGCAACGTCAACCAAGAGCTGCACAGTTAAAAACGTGCTGGAGCTAGGTCTGAAGCCAGCAGAAGCTCTACAGGTAAGGCCTGGCCAGGGCCAGCATAAGGGGGAACCAAGAGCCCTGAGCTATCTGAATGGCCAGGGCTGGGCTAGCAACAGCACAAGATACAAAATAAAAAGTCCCAAGAATCTAAACTGGTGAGGTATTAAATTTAAAGAACAATAAAAGGGAAGGAAAGAGAGATATTAAAAATTCACGAAAAGAAATATTTAATTTAAATGTAAGAAAATAAAGTCCTTAGGGAGAAGTCTTGATATTAAAATAGAAAAATGTTTTCTATATTTGGGATGGAAGGAAGCATGGTGGCACAATGTTATCTGGATTCCACGTGATCTTGCTTCGATTATCAGCATGCAAATGGCTGCTTTTTCAATGATTACAGTCCTCTTTAGGAGAGATCAGAATAAGACAGACTTGGAGAAAGAAGAGACTGAGAAATTAGGTAATAGATTAGAGACCATGAAACAGAGGTTGAAGGGACCTTTAAATCAAAATAGGAAACACTGAGTAATCCAATCTGGAACTTATAATAACATCAAAAAACAGTTCCAGATGGGAAGGCTCCACAGGGCTTGAGAAACTGGGATGGCAGCCCATAGAGATGCAATATATTAAATGAAGATCCCAGATTCTGCTTGCTGATGCCAACTTAAAGCAATGCCACACAGTGGACTGTGTGTTCCACGTTATAGAGTTTAGATAATTGAAATACGTACACTTTCCCATCCATTGTACAGTTGATGCATGGTTGTAGTTCCAATGGGGCTTCTGCCTTGAGTTCCGAGGGGAACGATTCTGAGATTGCACATTTGTTAGAGATGATGACTGTCTTAAAACGACTTTGCAAATTAAAGCTGATGAATCTCAGGCATACACATCTATTAGAATACAATGGTATTTTAGGCATCATGACATAAAACCCATTACAGATGTACCTTATAGGCTCCACAGGTATAAAAGTTGTAACAGGACTTGGATGGAAATGCTCATAGAATAGATAGAAAGGAGATGTGGTGTCTCCAAAAGATGGTTTAAAATGTGCTTTGTTGACAAACAGCACAACTACTAAGATACACTGGATTCTAGAAAGCACTGCTGAATTAGATCAGCCTGGGAGTCCAAGTTCTAAAAGAGAAGAAAGGAGGTAAGGTTAGGGAGGAGATTTCAGCAGAAAAGAAAAACCTCTGGATTCCATCCAAACTGATAAAAATCAGGTGTGACAGAGGGAAACCCCATGAAGATCTTGGCGAGGCACAAGAAGAATCGAGTCAAGATCAAACAGAACCGATAGCTTGTATATGGTGATTCTGTGCTTGGGAACAACTCTAAGACTGGCTGAGAGAAAAATGTCTCCAGCCAAAACTTCAGCTTGAATGGCCAATAGGTCTTGTTGGCTACAGAGTTTTCATGACTTATCATTGCATGTCATCCTTTTATATGGCATGAAGGTTGATTTATATTGCAATTTGGTTATTGGTCAAACTAACTTCTAAAGAAAACCAGTTGTCTTTTACCCGCTCAAACAAGGGGCAGAAAATCATCTTTACCTGACTTGTGCACACCGCACATTCCGTACTAATGTCTTTATAGAACTGCATATTGCTTATAAATGCTTGTATGTTGCAGAATGGAAAACCAAGATAGCAACCCTGACAAGATCCACCCCTGAGGATTCTGGGATGCCTGATCCTGCCTCAGACTGTTCCAATGATGTTTCCTCAAGAGACTTGCTTCCAGAACAGCTTTAGAAAGCTGCTGACCCCAGTTGATCTTAATTCGTCCAGCTGTACAGACTGAGCTAGTCAGAACTTCCCTTAAGCCTGAACTTTCCCAGCATATAGACACTGGACAACAAAAGCTGCCAGCTAGCTTTCTTTTAACTTAACCATTTGTCCTTTCCTTTGAGCCCCCGAAAAGGAATTCTTCATCCAAATTCAGCAGGAAGCAATTATCGGAAGACTTTCATCTTAGTCCCTTAAGTTTGGTGGGTAGTTTTGGTCATTTTAGGGGATGATTACAAATAGTCACGGCCTTGGATAGGGAGGAAACAAAATAGGGAGCTTAGACTCGGGGACTTCTATCTTTCCTTTCCTTTTCGCTGTCCTTCTTTCTTTCTTAGATAAATAATAGGGGGTTGAGAAGGAAAAAATGGGTAATATAGAATTATCATATAGAAGTAATAGACTAAGAGGGTAGATTACTGAATCTCCTCTTCAACTTAGAGCTTTTGATTCTTGAATAAGGTTATTTTTGTTTACACTGATGTGGATTATTGTATATTGATAAAGGTTTAAGGTTCTCATTGGTATAAATCTTTGTATATTGATTCAAAATTTAAGGTTAATTTTGTTACACCACAATGTATATATGTTTCAACACAACAGGTATTGTGCCTCTGCAACTCATTTAAAAATGCAAGGCTTAGTACCAGTCCTTTTAATAGCTGATATTACAAACTGTTTAAAATAATTAAGTTAATTATTAATGTAAGTTAACAGTCAGTCAATAAAACCAATGCTTTTGCCAGATACTAGTCTAGATTATCACAAAAATATACATCCTGGGTTGAACAGATAATAAACAGCTAGGAAAAAAAAGCATTGTTTCCTTGTTCAAATATTCTATAAATAGATGGTCTTCAAAAACCTCAGAGACTCACAGAATATGGCATTCAAACATGCTTTTATTAATTTAAGATCTTTTTTGACATCGAGGCGTATCAGCTCCTGACAGCATCCCATTCAACTTGTGGAGGAAGATGATGAACATCAAAGGACCTCCATTTGGAGATGGCTTCAACTGTGGCAGGCCAGCCACTGGGCAAAGAAAATACCCTAACTTCAACCTCAGACAGAATGCTATCCAAAAAGGGCAAATGGATGCAGGGAAGTTGGTTGCCAAGTTCTGCCAATACAGAGTAAGCAAGTCCTTCATAATTCCTGCTTCACAAAGGTCTGTCAGATATTGTGGGCCAGAAGGCTGAAGATGATGCTCCAACATTTAGAGAATATTGGGGAGTGTCTAGGCAGTTAGCTGTCTCTGTCATTTTTAATTCTTGGAAGCTGTGTCCTGTGCTTCCTGCACACTCAGGTAATATTTCTTCCTTCTCAGGTCTCTGGTGGGGTTGAAGACTAGATAGTCATAGTCTTACTATAAGCTTAAGTTGTTTAGGATTTAAGCAGATGTTTTAGGTCTAAAATAATGTTTTTAGAAAGGTAATACAAGTTAAGATAGAACATTATTTTGAGATAGAACTCTAAACTCACCAAGATGGGGAAGGTGATCAAATACTTTATCTAAGTTGCCAAATATAAACAGATTGGACATTATGAATATAAATCTTACCTAATAGTTTTCATAATTGTTTCATAATTGATATTATTTTATTCAATGTATATTTGAAAGAAAAAGAGCCTTTTATTAGACTAAAAAGGGAAACTGTAGAGGGATTATCTAATGTCTGTATGGATGTGGCACCTGTCAATAATAAATCTGACAGCCTATGGCTTAGGCAGGAAATAGGAGGTGGGACATCCAGGAAGCAGAAAGGAGTTTGGGATAGAGCCAGGCATGGAAGATTCATCCGAGAAGACATTATGAATCAGATGCATGGTACCTGAACACAGGTAACCAGCCATGTGACAGAATGTAGATCAAAATAAATGAGTTATATTAAGTTATGATCTAGTCAGATAAGAGCATTGCTATATGGCCAAGATATTTGTAAATATATTCTGAGTCTTATTTCTGGGAAGATGGGGCTGGGAAAAATAACAGACCTAACTTCTACAGGCCTCTAAAGAATAATGATAAAATAAAATAAAAAAGCAAAAACAATAGAACAAAACAACCAAAAGAGCCAAAGGGAAAACACAAGAAACACATATGACTGCAGAGACACAAATGTTCTCACACGTGGGAATCCCATAAAAAACCAAAGCTGGAAGCCATTATATAGATGCAAAGGACCTGTAAGTTTAACCTGAGACAAAGGATCTCCAAAGATGCTGTTGAGTTCATTTTCTGTTGGGCATCTACTGAAGGCATGCTGCCTACCCTTAAGAATGGTTTGTTTCCGGATTTCCGAGTTCAAGGCCAACCTGGTCTACAGAATGAGTTCCAGGACAGCCAGGGCTACACAGAGAAACCCTGTCTCAGAAAAATAAAAAAATTAAAAAATTTAAAAAAGAATGGTTTGTTTCTCCAATGAAACTCCCTGGGGTGTGGGGGCAATGTTTTCATTTGCAAGTGGTTTATCAATTAGAGATCATCTCTGTGAGCTTGTTCACATGTGTGTTGTTCCTGCTGTGTTAGAGCCTCATTTCCTTGGTGTCCTCTGACCCCTCTGGCTCTTACAATCTTTCTACCTCCTCTTCTAAAGAGTTCCCTGAGCCCAGAGGGGAGAGATTTGATGGAGACATACCTTTTAGGGCTATGTGTCCCAAGGTCAGTCTCTGCATATTGTCTGTCTGTGTCTTTATTTGTTCCCATCTGCTACAAGGGGAAGCTTCTCTGATGATGGCTGAGTGAGGCACAGAACTAAGACTATACCAGCATGCCATTAGGAGCCATTTTATTGCTATGTTCTTTAGCAGAAAAGTAGTATTTGGTTTTTCCATAGGTCCCTGGCCTATCTATTTTTGGCCACACAAGCAGTGCCAGGTATCTCATGGAGTGGGCCTGAAGTCAAATCAGACATTGGTTGGTTACTTCCACATGCCTTACGCCACTATTGCACTGGTGTACCATACAGGCAGGTCACCACCATCAGTCAAAGGATTTGTAGCTGGGTTGGTGCTTACCTTTCTCCTTTGGTGCTGTGTTGATTATATCTTCCAATACCATTAACACAACTAGTCCATAGAGAAGGCTCTAGGTAGGCTCAATTCCTGTGCTCAGTGAGTTGTGTGGGTGTTGTCTTCAGCAACAGGGCTTTACTGTTGGCTTGTAGAGAGCCACCAATAGCCTTATAATAGCCTGGGTTGTTTGGGAGTTCCCATGGGACCCCTTTGGTTAAGAACTCAATTAGATGTAACACAGTCTCAGTACTGGAAAGCTTTATTTGGTAACAAAAGATGTCCAGTTGAGGCTCTGTCTCCCTGTTATTTGGTGACTTCATTTCGATTGCCTTCACATATGTATATACTTTAGGAAGCTTCTACAGTACTGTATTAGGTTTCTAAACAACCCTTAGGTTTAGCTGTCTCTCTGCATAGTCTCTCCTCTGCCCCTCTTCCCTCCCACTCCCTGTTTGATTCTCCTACTCCAGCACTTTCATGAGCGCACACACACACACACACACACCTGCATTCACACACATGTCCATCCATAACTGTTTATTCTATTTCCATTTCCTAGGGAGATCTATCCCCCTCACCCCCCAAGTCCCTTATTCTCTACTTAAATTCTGTGGTTATACAGTTATATGGTTATGTCTGGTAGTGGTGGTGCACACCTCTAATCCCAGCACTTGGGAGGCAGAGGCTGGCAGATTTCTGAGTTTGAGGCCAGCCTGGTCTATAGAGTGAGTTCCAGGACAGCCAGGGCTACACAGAGAAACCCTGTCTTGGGGAAATAACAACAACAACAACAACAACAACAACAACAAAACAGTTATATGGTTACATATAGCTTGCTTATCAATGACTTGATTGATAACAGCTAACATCCTCATAAAAGCAAATACTTACCATACTTGCCTTTCTGGGTCTGAATTACCTAACTCGGGATGATTTTTTTTTTTTTTTTTTAGTTTCATCCAATCACCTGCAAATTACATGATATCGTTTTTCTTTTTAAACATCTGAGTAAGTTCTGTAAATGTACCAAATTTTCTTTATCCCCTGACAGACATCTAGGTTGTTTTCAATGTCTGTCTATCATGAATAGAACAGTGATGCACATAGCTGAGCAGCTGTCTCTGTAGTAGAATGATGCGCCCTTTGGATATATGCCCAAGAGTGGGTAGCTGGGTTGACTTGAGGTAGATCGATCCCCATCTTTCTGAGGAACCACTGCACTGATTTCCAAGTTATCCAAGGTTTTTTGTTTGCTTGGTTGGTTGGTTGTTGTTTTTAATCTATTGCTTATGTGTGTGTGAGTGTATGGAGGGCAGAGGACAATTTGCCAGAGTCAGTTCTCTCTGCATAATATGAGTTCTAGAGATCAAACTCAAGTCATCAGACTTGGCAGCAAGCCCCTTTACCCACCAAGCCATCTCACCAGCCCTCATTTCTTTTTCTTTTTCTTTTTCTTTTTCTTTTAAACTGCAAGTCATAGTGATACACACCACATACAAAAACTCAATAGGAACAAATACAAAATAAAAGTTGACGAAAGGACCCCTGGCTCACCACATATGGCGTGCTCTTGCAGCACGTTCAACTCCGTTGCACCTGTTCTGTCAAATAGTCTTTGTCTGAATTTACAGTCACAAGCTCTAAACTCATCTCCAACATGAAACAAAAGGGGAGGTGGCCTTGGGAAGGCAGTGCAGTCCCTTCCTCCACATTGGAGTGCCCAATTGGAGTTTCCAGAGGGGCTGGAAAGACTCTTAAGACTCAGGAAATGAAGGAAACAGGAAACATTATTCACAAGAGTAGGGTAGGAGACCTCTTGTAAGTTCTGATACTCAGGGGATTGTAGAGACAGTAAGTACTGCTGGCTAGCCAAGCTACCTGAAAATTGTGTAGACTACTCCAAACGTGTGGCTCTCAAGTCATGACAATGCTGGGGTAAGTAGGCTCTTTGGTGATACAGCTCTCTTTGAGTCAGACACTCCAAGTAACTCACTGGATCACTAAAGTAGACTTTGGTGAAACTGTTTGCTTTACCTGTCATTGCTATCCAGCCTGGTCATTGGCCATCTACTTCTACTGGGTCTGAGGCGCCATGATGAATGATGTCACCATGTCACTATGAGATGCCCCCAAACTACTGCTGAGCTGGAAACTGCACTGCCCTCTCTAAAAGTAGCACTCACAGGATGGGGTCATCAAGCTGTGGTGTCAGTTATGTGACCTTTCTTGTGGTCACCCACATGCAATTTGAATTAAACTATCTTCCCAGAAAGAAGCTGCCCACCCAAGGGAGAAATGACAAAGCAAAAAAGGCACTGGGTGTTGTCTGCTGCTTTAGCTTCTAATTTGGCAGAAAATTCTCTTTTGAAGAGGCTTGTGGGAGATGGGATGGAAGTGTTGGCTTGCTGTTTCTTACAGTTGGCAAGTTCCAAGGAAATGAGAATACAAATGAGATCTGTGCTAAATAGATCCAAAGAATTGCTTTAGCTTACAGGCGATTTTACTAGGCTCCTCCCAGGAACATAGCAAACGCTTACAACATCATCTGCCACTGTTACCTGCCACTGCCAACTGCGAGGTATAAAAGGACTGCTGTCACCCCAGTTTTCTCTCTCTCTCTCTCTCTCTCTCTCTCTCCCAGCCAGTCTCTTTCTCCCCTTTTGTCCTTCTTTCTGTCCTTTTCTGTACCCATTTCTCTGCTCTCATGGCTCTGCTCTAGTCTGTCTGCCTCCCCATTCTCTCACTCCCCTCCCCCCTAATAAATGTCCTTTATACCAGGTCTGTTGCATGACATGATTTCTCAGGGAGACACCTTGGCATAGGCCCACCAGGCACACCCCACCCCAATGCATGCACCCCATGCTATATTTCATAACAACTTGAAATTCAAGGGAAGACCTGGACAGTGAAGAGGCAGGAAAGAGGTTAAAGGTGACAGAAGGTGGCCCTTGAATCCAACCTTTTAGCCTAAGAAGGGAATCTATGATTTGGCATGCAGATGGTGGGTAGGCAGGTCTTCATAATGCTCCAATACAAGACAGTGTGAGGATCAGGGGACACTCCACATCTGAACCAACTGAACAGGGAAAGACTTGAGGTAGCAAAGAACAGCCTCTGACAACCTGAGGGTGAAGTTCTGGGAGGTGAGGGTGGACTAGATCGGGCTGAGTATTTTGAAAGCAGAGGAACTAATATAATTTCCCATCCTTCCTTGAAACAAAGCAGCACAGCTTGAGGCAATAGGAGGGATATCGGCCCTCCTCCATACTCTCCTCCATGGACTGGCTCACAGGAGCCTTTAAGGATACTTGATGGTCCTTTGTTCAGATGTCTAGGAATAGCAGAACTGAAAGCCAGTGGCAAGTTTTACTGAAGGACCTGAAAGTGTAAGGGGAAGAGTGTGGTTCTCAGTTCACAGGACCTGCCAGAGCTGTGCTCTATGTGCGTGGGAGAGTTAAGAAAGAGCTTGGTTGATTTTGTAGGGACCACGGAACTGATGTGGGGTTTTGCTGGCTTAGCCAAGCCTGTGTTGAGATGAGATCTTTATGGAGTAGAGGCTTATGCTGAGTAAACTCTAGCCAGCTTGTCAATTGCATCTGTAAGGTGCTAAAGTTATCAAGAAGGGGAAGAGAAGGACAAAGCAGACATCTGGGCAGCTCGAGGGCAAATGTGACAAACTGGAGTTCCTAAGGGGAAAAATTAACAGAAAATCAAATGTTACAATAGTTTCTGGAAAGCTCTAAGCCTCTGGAACAACTTCCAGGTAAAAGGTTAAGCTTAGCCTAGGGGTGGGCAGTATGCTGTGAACATTTCTCTCCTGAGTAGACAGATATGCAGGGACCCAGTGCAGGATAAGGAAGATAAGGAAGGAGGAATGGCTCACAGGGATGGCTGTGGATTGTCAAGGACTACCTGGAGTAGTGTGCCCTCTATCAATGCTACAGTACCAAACATTGCTCTTTGACAAAAGAGCTGATGCAAGAAACGAGACCATTTTGTACTGCATTGACCCTTATTACCTTTTTGTATCCCCTTACCTGCCCTTGACCAACTGGCAGGCACTTAGAATGGACGATGATGAACCTAAGATCTAACCCACCCTTTCTAAAAAGGCTCCTTTGGATAATGTTAACTCTCGAGTGTCTTGCAGGTTTGTAAAAACATCTGGAAGAGTAGCAAAGCTAACAATTATAGAATTTAAGTGAAAGTACCCTGTGTGAACAGGAAGGGTATGGCCCAGAAGCCATATTGTTGTCTATTGAAAGTCCCAGTGCCAATGGTATGCTCCTCACCAGGAGCTGTCGGCCAAGAAGACCTTTGGGTCTCCCACACCATACAAGCTATTGCCACTGCTGTTGGTTGCATGGTAGAACTAGATGCTAAGATCCCATCATCAAAGACACTGCATGTTTTGGCTAGAATGTAAAGAAATTGAACTAGGTCTGAACCGGACTCTCCCTTCCTGCTGCCTAGCTTTGACAGTGTCATAAGACACTGTGTGGACTTCTGGGAAAGAACTGTCACCAACAACTATGGACACCGCATGCTACAGTACCAAGACGTGCCTCCTGGTGCAAAGATGGTACAATTGTCACTGCTGTGTTTCTGATAATATTTAAGGCCCACTCCATAGACGGGAACTCATCTGGTACTGTAAGCCAGGGCAACATCCCAGGGCTTAGAGTGTAGTGTCCGCTCTCGACCAGCAAGAATGACACGACCACCAGTCCTTCTAACAGCAGTTTATTCAGCAAACTTCCGTCTTCCTCTCTCTCTCTTCATCTTTTTCCTCATCTATCTCCCCCGATCTCCCCCCCCCCCCAACCTCTTACTCTTATATACTCTCAGTCCTCATCTACTCACAGCAGGCCACGTCACCTCACCAGGCACGCAGCTTCAGCCAATCGGGGCGGCAGGAGCATGTCTCCACCAAATATGGACTTGTTTAAACTGCCAGCATCATGGTGCACCTGTGCAGCTCTCACAATGGTCGTGGCTTATTTTCAGGTGTATGAGGAAGTCAGGTGCAAGTCATAAGACTTAGCTGTAGTCCCTGGCGCCTTCTTGGGACTGCTGCCACACCCGCTACTCACATTAGAGAGGTAATAAGTCTCAGTGGGGAAGTTGCTGCTATCATTTATTATGTAGATGTTCAATTCCAGTCTGATTTCTTGTCAAACTGCCTTCTAAATGTCATGTGTCCACCCATAGAGCCCTGCTATCAGCCTTGGTTGATTATGGGACATAAATCAATGATAAGATTTTTTTGTAATGGACAGTCTCTTAGTGGATTCATAACTGGTCGTGCTCTAAAGAACAAATGACTCTTACACATCACAGATTCGTCCACAAAAAGCAGATATGCCATCACAGCAATAGATACACATCAGTACCATGGACAGGGCAGCTTGACCAGAAGACATCTTACCTCTCACAGTTCTGGAAACTGGGACCCCCAAAACAAGGTCACAGCACAGTTGTTTTCTTTTGGGGGTGGCAAGATGACTCAGTGGGTAAAATCACCAGCCTGAGGATCTGGTATCAATGTCTAGACACCATAGTAGAGAAGAGAGCTGACTTCTGAGAGTTGGAAGTCAGAAAGGAAGGCAGGAAGCTCGTTATCTCTGACCTCCACACATGTACCATGGTATGTGTGTGCCTACACTCACATGGCCAACATTATATGCACAATAATAATAAATTTTTTAATTTTTTAAAGTTTTTTTTCTCTAAGTTCTCTGTGCTTGGTTTGTAGAAGGCTATTGCCTGGTATCTTCGCCTGGTCTTTCCTCTATGTACACACACATCTGTATTCTGCTGTCTTCTTCCTATTGGCACACCAGTTGTAGTGTATCAATGCCCACCCCAAAGACCTAATTATGATTTCATTACCTCTTTAAAGACTTTATCTCCCAATACTGTCACATTATGAGATAATGAGAGAACTTCAACACACAAATTGGGGGTGAATGAAGACAATTCAACCACAGCAGCAATGACATACTTTGTTTTCGAGCTGGTCCTGAGTGAATATACAAAGTATCTTTGAGAAAGAAAGTAGCAGTAGAGCCAGAGAGGCAAGGAGGAGGTGTTGCCATGGGAACCACAGTCTGTCCCTGTATCCTATAGCTCTCCAGTGGATCTGCCAGATTCGTAGAGAAGTAACCACTGCTCAGTCTGGGATTCTTCTGTCCTGAACCTTAACCCCAAAGAGCTGGTAGGACAGAGCAGGCCTAAGGGGACCTCTGCAGAAAGAAGGGGGAGGCAGCCCGGGCACAGCTGTAGCCTTGCTGTGGCCCGGAACTCTGCATTCATTGCCTTCAATTGGACAACCTCAAAAGCATAAAGATGCATTTCCCACTGTTATCAGTTTGTTTTGTTGTTGTTGTTCTTTCTTTGAGACAGGATCTCACAATCCGAGGCAGGCAGAAACTAGCTATGTACCTAAGGATGACCTTAAACTTCTGTTTGCAGGGTTTGGGCTGCAGAATTTGGAATCGCCTAGGAGATTCCTCTCTGCTGTGTCCGTGAGGGTCTTTGCAGAGAACTTAACTAAGGAAAGAAAGGCCATCTGAGTATAAGTGGCTCTGTTCCATGGACTGTGGGCTGAGCTGGATAAAAAAGGAAAGGCAGGAAGCTGGGCACCTGTGAGTGGTCCATACTTCTGCCTTTACACCTACAGCCTTTCTTAGCACCACACACCACAATGATAACCCGAAAGCATAAGCCTTTCCCCCTCTAACCTGTTTTCATCAGACATTGTTTCCTCACAATACTGAGAATTGGAGAGCTTCCCTTATAAGCCAGGTGTGGTAAGTGCTGGCCTTTCATCCTAGCACCTGGGATGCAAGGCAGTCTGTGAGTTTGAGGCCAACCTAGTCTACATAGAGAATTTCAGATCAGCCAGATATACATAGAAAAACCAGTCTTGATATATACATGTGTGTGTGTGTGCTCCTTCGCCTGCTTGCTGTGTGAGACTGAGTAACTGCTAGATCCTTGGACTTCCATTCACAGCTACGACTGAGCCATTGTTGGGAATTGGGCTGCAGACTGTAAGTCATCAATAAATTCTTTTACTATATAGAGACTATCCATAAGTTCTGTGACTCTAGAGAACCCTGACTAATACAGAAGTTGCACACACACACACACACACACACACACACACACACACACACACATCATATTTAAATTGAGTTACAATTGTAAGAAGGTCAACAGATAGGACTTTCCAAAGGAGATAAGGTCACCAGGACCCTGCCCTCATGAATGGATCTATGTCATTGCTGGGTTGGGTTAGTTGCTGTGGTTTTGGGCCTGTTAACAGGGCATGCTAGAGTCGGGGTTTTCCTCTCTGATTCACATATGCTCACTTACTTTCCACCATGTTGCTACAGAAGGAAAGCCCTTGCTGGGAACCAGTGCCACAGTTCTCAGTATTTCTGGCCTCCAGAACCTCAACCCCCTAAAACTGTAACTTATAAGTTAACCAAGCAGTGATGTTCTATTATAATAGCAGAAAACGGAAGAGGGAACCTGTGTTGGTTGCTGACATAAACAACTTAAACAGAAAAGGAGTGTCTATCTTGACTCACAGCTTTGGAGGTGTCTACAGTCAGCTAGTCCCATTGCTTCAGGCCTGTGGCAAGGCAGAGACATCACTGCAGAAAGACATTTCAGGAGAGAGCTGCCGGCCTTGTGGTCAGGAAGCAGAGAATGACAGGCAGAAAGGGACATGGACAGATGCCCTTTAAAGGCTCAATGACCTCTTCCAACCAGGGACTCCTGTCAGTCACCCAGCAGGAACTCGCTAGTGGGTAGTGCCCTCATCTCCCCCTATTGACAGCAACTGGGGACCAAGCCTTCAACACATCTGCCTTTTATTGTAACACTATGATAGTTTAGATCTCAAATGGCCCCAGAAACCAATGTGCTAATGGTTTGGTTTCTGGTCTGTGACACTATGGGAGGTGTAGAACCTTTAGCTGGAAGAGCTTATTTGGGCGAGTTAGGTCATGGGGGGGGGGATGCTCTTAGAGGAGATCCCTGGGCCTTGGCAATTTGTCTTCTGCTTTCTGAATGCCATGAGATTAACAGAAGCCACTCCCACTCCCAACCCCACCCCCACTCCCCAACACCATCATACACGTCCTACCATAATGTACTTTGCTCCCAAAGACTTAGAGCAACAGAGCTGAGCAACCATGGACCAAAGACTCTGAAATTATGAACAAAGGATACAGTTTTCTCTTCATAACTTCATTGTCCCGGGTATTTTATCACAGTAATGGATCGTGGTTTAGCATAGACACTTACACTGTCTATACAAGGTCACTTTAAAATAATAATTTAATAAACAGGGCACACGTACTCATTGGTTGGTGAAGGAATACACAACAATGTGTGTCTAGTAGTGCAGGTGGATGGGGGTGGGGGAGTGAGGGATCTGGATGGGGAGGTAGGGATGGGAACAGGATTGATCAGGTGGGGGAAATGAAGGGAGAGAGTGCTGGGAGAGATGACTGGAATCAGAGGAGCATCTCTGGGATGAGCTAGAAATCTAATGCAATGGAAACTCCCAGAAATCTATGAAGGGGACCCTAGCTACGATTCTTAGCAATGGGAGGATATGGAACCTGAATTCGTCCTGTGCTAAGGCAAAGGTGACACAGAAATTGTGGGAATGGTCAACCAATGACTGGTCCAGCTTGAGACCCAAGCCATAAAAGGAAGCCCACCAGACACTGTCTGGAGAGCTAGGACCCAGAAGCCAGACAGTCCAGAGACCTAGGATAGAACCAAACATGACTGGAAAAAAAAAAATAAAGGCGATAAAATAATTCCTAATTATACCCTGCTATACTCACAGACCAGAGCCTAGCCCCATTGTCATCAGAGAGGCTTCACCCAGCAACTGATGGAAACAGACACAAAGACCACAGCCAAACACTAGGTGGAGCTTGGGAAATTCTGAGAAAGAAGGAGAGGGTTGTAGTAGACACAGTGGTCAGAGACACACCAAGAAAACCCACAGAATCAACTAACCCGAGTTTCTAGGAGCTCGAAGAGACTGAACCACCAACTGGGGAGCCTGTATGGGACTGGCCTAAGTAAACCCTTTTACATATGTTACAGTTGTGTAGCTTGGTCTTCCTGTGGGACTCCTAACAGTGGGAGCAGGGGCTGTCTCTGACTCTGTCGCTTTCCTCTACTGGGCTGCCTTGTGTAGCCGTAACAGAAAAGGAGGTGCCTAGTCTCACTGCAACTTGACATGCCATGGCTGGTTGACATCCATGAGAGGCCCGCCCTTTCCTGGAGGGGAAGAGGGGAAGTGGGGGGCAGGCTGAGAAGAGAAGGGGAGCCCTGCAGTGGGATATAAAAGAAAGAGGGAACAGAAGAGGAGGGAAGGCAGGCAGGCAGGCAGAGTGTCTAGGATGGTGTACTGGCTGGTTTTATGTGTCAACTTGACACAAGCTGAATAAACCCTTTCCTCCCCAACTTGCTTCTTGGTCATGATGTTTTATTCAGGAATAGAAACCCTGACTAAGACAGATGGGGAGAGAGCCCAGAAGTCGAAAGTGCTTGCTGTGGAAGCCCAGTGACCTGAGTTTAGTCCCTGTAATTCATGGTAGGAAAAGAAAACCAACTTGTAGTGTAGTGTACTCATGTGCACACACACCCACTTGAAAGAAAGAAGGGAAAGAAGAAAGAATTCTTATCAGGCTTTTAGAGCCACACAGGCTTATCTGAGGTGGGGCTAGCACGTAGCTGAGGATGGCCTTGAAGTCCCGATCCACCTGCCTCCACTCGCCTAGTCAGGTTTTCACTATTGTTTCCAAACACTTCCCATATAGCTTTAAAACAATGGTAATAGGGACAGTGGACACAGTTTAACTGAAAAGTACTTGCCTGGTACCCACGAAGCCCTAGTTCAACCCAAGCACCATATACACCAGGCATATTAGCACAGATCTGTTGTTATGAAATATAAAGCAGCAAGGGGTACCACAGTGGGCCCATGCCAAGGTATGCCCCTGAAAAATTACACCATGCAACAGACCTGGTATAAAAGGGGTTTACTAGGGGAAGGAGGGAGGAAAGAGGACCCAAGGAAGGGGTAGAGTCAGGCGAGTGGGTATGTAGACCGGCAGACAAACGGGAGCAGTCACGAGGGCAGAGAAAAGGGAGGCAGAGAGGGAGAGGGGGGACGCTGAGGACAAATAGAGAGCTGAGGGTGGGTGTGGGGTCCTTTTATCCAACCGCAGGCACCTGGCAGGTGGCAGATGATGACAGAAGTGATAACTAGGTCCCTTGGGGGCAGGCTAGTGGAATCCCCTGTACACTCACACCTGTAATCTCAGTATTTAAAAGGGAAGGTCAGAAAATCAAGGCCATTCTTGGCTGCATGGTGAGTCCCAAATAGGCCTGGAATATATGACATGAGGCTTTGTGTGTGTGTGTGTATGTGTGACAGAGAGAGAGAGAGAGAGAGAAAGGATATCAAAGAGAATTAGCTCTTGCATATGTGAGCTTGTGAACTAAAATGAGAACATTTCTGTGCGCTGGTTCCTGATATAGACACTAGTACCTGAGAGCCTATTTGAGAAAGGCCAACAAAGAAGAAGGGAATGGGAGCAGAGAAGCAGCTTAGCAAAGCTCTCTCATCTCCCCAGCTGGCCCTGAGGTTCCCAGTCCCCAGCAGCAGACACTGATCTTATCACAGGTACATACTTTCCTTCACAAGTGTGTTCCTGCCTTAAAGTCGGTTAAAGACGATGAACAGCTCACAGCGAAGAGCTGACTGTGCCCTGCTCATCTCCCCGGGGCCTCTAACCCACCCTATTCCAGGCAGGAACCCAACTGGTGTTCTTTAAAAACTGGCACCTGATCAACATACATAGATGCAAAAGAAGCCCAGCGCTGCTCAGAGGTAGAAGGAAATGGGGACAGTCTCCTGCAGCAGGGCTTTTTCTGGGGAGAGAGAGAAGCCTGGGTCTGGAGCTCAGTTTGGCCGGGCAGAGAGGGAGGGGCCCAGCACAGAGCTTGCAACATCCTCTGCTCTCTCAGAAACCAGCTCCAGGCCTTCCAAGAAGCCAGGGGAACTGTCACCAGGCGGTCTCTTTCCTGTCATGATTTATTCAATTAAGCTGTATCTGAAAATATCCTCGGCAGGTGGCTTATTTTCTGCAGGGCCAGGATGTGGGAGGGCACGGAGTGTAGCCTCCTAATAGAGCCCTGAGGCCCGGCTCACAGATAGAGACACTGAGGCTGGGAAAGCGACAGACCTCATCAGACTTCAGCAAGGCCAAGAGAGAGGAGGAAGGCTGGACTATATCTAGAGAGAACAAACAAACAAACAAACAAAAGCATGTCCTTTCAGCCAAGGGGACGGAGAGACCACACTGCCCTAAGCCTGGAGAACTCAAACCTATACCTGCTAGCCCAGCTCTCTGAGGGAGAGGCGGGTGCTGAGTGAGGAGACCCAGGCCCAAGCTGAAAGAAAGCAGCCCCAAGGGGAAGAAATGAAGTCATACAAGGTGCTTGAGTCCCCCACTGAGCTCAAACCCTAACATGCTTAAGAGCCAAAAAGCAAAGCCTCTCAAAAAGGGTTCACCTCTGGGCGACCAACTCAGCATAGACTTAGTAATGTTCCTGCTGCACAAATCAACCTGACCGTCTGCAGTGGACTTAGAGGCAGGGACTTGGTGAACCTTTTTAGACTTTGGGAGGCTGTGTTTCCTCATCTGTGAAGTGGGGGTGTGAGGAAGGGCTGCTGAAGGGTTAGGTGAGGTGCTGTGTGAAACCCCAGAGTCTGCCTGGACTTCAGTGGTTAAGGAACTCACTCTTACCTCATCCACGCCCCTCCCCCTGTTTTCCGGCCATTGCCCTTTAAATGTAAGAACGGTGCACTTGTGAGAAAGCCATATGTCATAGATAATGAATGAGAATAGACTCTTTAGCCCACTTCTCTCTACCCAAGAGGCCACCGCCTTGAGGAACACAGATGAAAAAGCTTTGGAGGCAAAGCTTTCCAAACGCCAGGAGCATCCATCATGGACTGTACCGAGCCTACCAACGTCTTCACAGGGAGAGGCAGATGGGAACATCCGGGTCGTGATTAAGGAGGAATGTGGCAAAATGGCCAGTGTGCTCCAAGGTCCCACCCAGAGGTTTCCTGATGTTATCTGAAAGTAAAAATCCTTATTTTAAAATAAACTTAATTTACACAAACCGGTGAGCAAGGTTGGTGTCACGTAATGTTTCGTGAAGGCTCATAGGAACTCTTTCCTCAGCTCACTAACTACTCTGCCCCTCAGTTTTTTCCCTTGTCTTTTTGTTGTTGTTGTTGTTTGTTTGTTTGTTTTCCCAGACAGAGTTTCTCTGTGTACCCCTGGCTGTCCTGGAACTCACTTTGTAGACCAGGCTGGCCTCGAACTCAGAAATCCGCCTGCCTCTGCCTCCCAAGTTGCTGGAATTAAAGGCGTGCACCACCACCGCCCAGCAACCCTTGTCTTTCTTAAGTAATCTGTCTGTGTATCAAGCATCATTGGGCTACAAGAGTCTGGAACTGGGTAGCCTTTCCCTGCAGATCCTTGGCTGGCACTCCTAAGCATGCTTGCTCGGGCACTCTGGGCTTTCGGTCTTTCTGACCTCTACTATCTAGCTGAAGAGACATCTTCTCCATCTCCCCTCACCCCCAGCACCTGCCAGGTCTCCGGCTTGACTGTCTTGCTTTTCCTTCAAATTTTAATAAAATTACAAAGCAAAATAAGAAAAATGTAGACTTCATTTGGTAGAATGGCTTTAGATTCGTGGCAAAGCTGAGCAGAAAGCAGCTCCCATAAGATCCCTATCCGTGCTACCAAAACCCCTCCTTCACTAGCATTCCCAATCCAGACCCACATTCTGAGGCAAGTGAGAGGGCTTAGTGGATAAGAGTCCTTGCCACCAAGCCTGAGGACCCTAGTTCAATCCGCAGAATCCGTATGAAAAAATCTGTCTGCGCATCAAGCATCAGCTCCACTCCTTCAAGCTATCCACTGACCTCCTTAGGCACACCCCGTATATACACAGACACAGAGAAAAACCAATGTAAGCTACTTTAATTTTAAAAGACACCCATTTCTTGTACCTAGTGACCCTTCATTGGAACATCACTAATACCCAAAGGCCATAGTTTCCATTAGGGTTTGCTGTAAGCATTAATCGCAGTTTAGGGTTACATACACGGACAGTTAATTTCCCTGTCCCAAAAGTCCTGAATGTCCCCACCTCTTACCAGTCAACTCCAGGACCACCGATCTTTTTGCTGTCTTCATTATGTCCTCTACTTGGAATACAATAGTACGTAGCCTTTTCGTCCATCCTGCTTCTTGAGTTAACCCCCATGTGAGGTTCTTTTCACGACTTGACAACTCATTTCTTCTTAATTCTAAAATATTCCATTATCTGGATGAGAATATATTTTTTAAATTCCTTTACAATTTTATACTTCTCTATACAGTGAATTTTGATCTT
The DNA here is from genome assembly GCF_000001635.26 of Mus musculus. Taxonomy (NCBI): domain Eukaryota; kingdom Metazoa; phylum Chordata; class Mammalia; order Rodentia; family Muridae; genus Mus; species Mus musculus. The sequence goes on from NC_000075.6 coordinate 44,015,637, forward strand.
TTGCTCATTCCAACCTCCGTCACCCTCTCTCATCCCCCTCCCTCTTCTGATGAAACCCTTTTTTCTCTAACAAGCTGTCTTCCTATCTTCATGTTATGTGTAAGTGATTGTGTGTGTGTGCGCGTGTGTGTATAAGAGAGGGGGCTACTGAGTTTAATTAGGATTTTTTTCCCACTAGCATGGAGGAAGGGCTTGTTTGCTTATTTTTTTAGAGCATGACCAGGTATCAATGGCTACTCCACTGAAGAAAAATCATTCCCTCACCTTAAAAATCATTTTAGCTGGTACTTGGGAGCAAGAGACAGGAGAATCAAGAGTTCAAGGCCAAAGTCTGGGACACACTTCAGTGTTAAAGCATTTCCCTTTAGTGCACGCAGGCCCTGGTTAGATCTGCAATCAGAACTATTCAAGGGCAGACCCCGACTGAAAAAAAATAAAAAACAAGATCTAAGGATTTAGCTAAATGGTAAATACTCAGTTTCCCAGTACTTGCAAAGTTCTAGATTTGACCCCCAAGAAACACACACACACATACACACACGCGCGCTCCTCTTACAAGATCCCCTCAATTTAACAATCACACACATAGAATCCGTAGATTGATGCCATCAACCATTTATATGTATTGTTAACTTCAATGATCTCCACATAAACTATTCACATCTCAAATTGTAGATGCTAAATAAAGATCGAAACAACAGTGCCTGACAAATCCATGAATTCAGATCATGACCCAGTGTTACAGATGCTGTAGGAACTGGGCAGCTAACTAGGGCTGTTCAGCTGGGCACCGGACAGCTCAGATTTGCATTTCAACAAGAACACTCTTGCTAGCTATGGCCTAGGATGGGTGCCAGGATTCTCTCCCCACCTCCCTGGGATTGGACAATGCTTCTGACCATATGACAGCCAGGAACAGCTGTACCCAATTCAGAGGAGCCACTGAAAACTGGTTTTGACAGTCAACCAAAAACCTTAACCCAGCTTTGCTTTCAAACAGAAACTTGGTTTAGAAAGCAACACAGGAAGGCTGGTGAGATCGCTCGGCAGGTAAAGGTGCGGTTCTATCAAGCCTGACGACCTGAGTTGACCCTGGAACCCATAGGAGAGAAAGAGAGAACACACCCTCACGGGTTGTCTTCTGACCTCCATAGCATGTATCCCCCGCCCCCCACTGATTTTTTTTTTTAAAGGGAAGAGTCTAAAAGCTAAATATGGCTTCAAAATCAAAGAGCTTAAGGCTTACTCCAGAGAAAACCAGAATGTATGAAGGCTTTAAACCAAGCCAAGGCCATAGACAAAATCAAGATAGAGAAATCAGATGATGTCATAGGGTCTCACTTTCTCCCCATGTACTCGTCCCCATGGAAACCATTTTTCTGAGATTTTTATTTTTATGTATATGAATGTTTTGTGTATACACACACACACACACACACACACACACACACACACACACAAAAAAAACACATTTTGCCTGGTGTCTGCCTTACTCCATTTGGGGGGTGGAGTAGGAGGGAGACAGAATCTCAATACATGGCTTTAGCTGGCTAGACTGGAATACCATGAGGTAGATACACTGGCCTCAAACTTGCTGGGACCCACCTGCCTCTGCCTTCCTAGTTACACTGGGATAAATGGTGTGTGCTACAACACCTGAGTGGTTAGATATATTTTCTAAATAGTCCTCAGTCGACTTACCATCTCTCCACCCCTACGTTTACCCTAGGTGTTTAAGAGCACAGGGTGGTTGGCTTGGGATTGCTTGTCAAGTCATCACATTCATGTTCATCATATACTTTTGAGGCAGTAAATCCCGCAGAAGGTTGGTCCCTCCCCATCCGTCCCACGTGGTACTCCGTGTCAGTTTGTACTATTCCTGGTGAAGGAAATTCTGTCTTTTGTTGAAGTGGCATCTGCCAGGCTTGCCAATTGTACAACCATCCACATTTTTTGTAACTATTAAGGAATGTGAGAGAGTCTCTGAATAATGTCTACTTATTTCTAATCTAACATTCACTTGTGTAAATTTTCATGTCCACAGGAACTTTGGGCCACACCAATGTGAGGGCTAAAGTTATGTTTTAAGTCTAAATTACTGTGCTTAAGAGATCTATAAAACAGTGTGGGGGGAGGGGTGCATGCCTTTAGTCCAAGCACTCAGAAGGCAGAGGCAAACTTTGTGAGTTCAAGGTCAGCCTGGTCTACAAATTGAGATTCAGGGCGTTGGGGACTATAAAAATGAGAGAGAGAGAGAGAGAGAGAGAGAGAGAGAGAGAGAGAGAGAGAGAGAGAGAGATGAGAATTTCCTGCAGTGCTAGGAGATGTTGTTTGTATAAGACAGCTAACCATGAGTTTTCACTTTTGTAAGCAAAGTTTGTTGCCCCAAGTGCACAGGATGCGCTTCATTACATATAGGCAGGAGGTACGTAAACAGAAAATACATCAAGACGTGCATACACTGGGCCCAAATTGGATGAAGGCAGGAAGCGTGTAGCCTTGTGGGGCTTGTCTTTAGAAGCATCTGACTAACATAGTTCTAAGCCATTCTCTGGGAGGCCTGGCCAGTGTCCATTGTCCTGGCAAGTATTTAATAATGCTTACTCAAATGTGCCTCAATGTTGTGGTAGTGGTCTTCTTCTCGCCCAGTGAGATTAACATCAGTTCTGACTGTGATGTGACCAGAGCTGTTTGTGTTAATTATATTTGCAGAGTCCTTATGTTCTGTTGGACTCCAGAACCAGGCTCACAAAGCCATGTGCTGCCCTCTTGAAGCCCACTTTGCCATTAGGCAACGGTGAAGACCCAGGAAGAGGCTTTCATCATGTATCCCACATGATCTATATGAGTTATATAGACCCCCAACTGGCCTGGAGCTTATTATATTGCTTAGTCTTGAATTCATGATCCCCCTGCCTCAGCCTCCCAAGGACCAAAGTCACAGGCTGTGCTACCATCCCAGGCTTCTGAATCTTACTCTGAGATGTCAGCCCATCTTTTTCTGAGCTGGAATATTAGGGTTCTGTGGCGGACCAGACCCAACAGAATGTATATAGTTATAAAGGTGGATTTACCAGACTGGAGTACAGGGTTGGGGGCTGGGCAATGTTAATTGGTAAAGTACTTGCCTTAACAAACACTAGGTCCTGGGTTCAAACCACCCACCTTGGGACAAATATAAAAGTCACAGAGAGCTGTGGTTAAGAGTGCTGGTTTCTCTTGCAGAGGACCTGGGTTCTCTTACACGGTAGCTCACACTCTCTAACTCCAGATCCCAGGAGATCCAATGCACTGTTCTGGTCTCTGTGGGCGCTGAATGCGTGTTGGGTACAGACATACACACAGGCAAAATAACACACATCAAAATAAACTTAAGAAAAAAAAATAAGTCAGCATTGTGGTGTAGTGGAGACAAGTGGATCTCTGGGGCGTGTTGGCCAGTCAGCCTGACCTACTTGGTGATTTCCAGGCTAGTAGAGGATCCTAACTCAAAAAGCAGGTGAGGGAGACCTGCAGAATGACATCAAAGTTGTATACATATTACCTCATGTGCACACACACATACACACACACACACATACACACACACACACACACACATACACACACACACATACACACACACACATACACACACACACACATACACACACACACACATACACACACACACATACACACACACACACACACACACACACACACACACACACACACACACACACACAAAAGCATTGATGCAGCCTGTCGGGTCCAGAACCTCCCTGGAGAGCTGCTGGTCTGAGTCCTCACTCAAGGACTGAAGAATCTGGGAATGTAATGTTAGCAGGCAGTGGGTACAGAGGAAGGACCGACCACTCAGCAGCAAGTGAGCTGCACATGTGGGCACACTTCTGGTCCCAGCCTGTTGGATGATACTACCCACATTCAGGGTGTGTCTCCTTCTTTCCAGTGCCCCCCCCCCCGCCATGCCAATCATCTCACAGGACACGCAGAGCATGTCGTATCCATTTACTAGGCGTCTTTCAATCCAGTCAAGATAAACCATCACTGGCCAGGACCTAGATCTTCAATTCAAAACCAAATCTGGACTGCTGCCTCTAGAAGCCCACCATCACCACAGGAAACAGGAAGGCTCAGTGGAATCAGTGGTGTCGCTGCTGTTTTCTGCCCTTCACATTCATCCTTTCCCTCTATGTGCACCTTCTAAATCATGTAAACGCTTTATTTCGTTAACTTAACTTGAAGGGCGCCTCCCAGCCGAATAATAAAGCAAAGGAAGGCAGACACCTAGAGGACAGGCTGAACGGATCCACCTGCAGAAACGGAAGGACCTGACATTAATGTACTGTAATAAAGTCAGGCTGGGGAACTCAAGTGTCCTCATTTCAAAGCTTACTTTAGAGCTCCAGTAACCAAGGCAGTGTGGACATAAAGTCACGTGGGTGAATGGACTAAAAGTGGGGACTCCAGAAACCATGCATCCACGGCCAGTTAACTCTCAGTGTAAGTGGTGATGGCATTCAACAGGGAGAAAACAGTTCATATCAGATGGTGGCAGGAAGATCAGAAAGCCACGTGTGCAGAGGAAACTGCACCCTGTGCGCCACACAGCATCCACACACACCAACTCAAAACGGACCCACAGGCTAAATCAGCCAGACATATGAGAAAAGATATCCATGAACCTTCACAAGCTCGGATTAGAAAGGAATCCCTTAGATGTGACACACAAGACAGAGTAGACAACGAGGAAATAGACAACTTGCATCTCACCAAACTAAGTGCATCAAAAGCCACCATGTGTGAAACTAGGAGGAGCATGAGGGACAAGGGGGAGAAGGGAAGCTAAAGGGATACACGCGGTACCAGCGCAGAGTGGGGCTACACGGGAAGCTAAAGGGAAACACGCGGTGCCAACGCAGAGTGGGGCTACCCGGGAAGCTAAAGGGATACACGCGGTGCCAGCGCAGAGTGGGGCTACCCGAGAAGCTAAAGGAAAACACGTGGTGCCAGCGCAGAGTGGGGCTACCCGAGAAGCTAAAGGAAAACACGTGGTGCCAGCGCAGAGTGGGGCTACCCGGGAAGCTAAAGGGATACACGCGGTACCAGCGCAGAGTGGGGCTACCCGGGAAGCTAAAGGGATACACGCGGTACCAGCGCAGAGTGGGGCTACCCGGGAAGCTAAAGGGATACACGCGGTGCCAGCGCAGAGTGGGGCTACCCAAGAAGCTAAAGGAAAACACGCGGTGCCAGCGCAGAGTGGGGCTAGCCGGAGGAAGGAAAGGGACAATCCAGCAGTGACAGGCGGCACAGGGGAGGTCCAGATGTGGGGATAAGGATAGAGGAAAGGGCTGGCAACATGGCTAAGCAGGTGAAGGTGCTTTGTAGTCTGACTCATGAGCTCAATCCCTGGAACCCATATAGTGGAAGAAAAGAACAGTTTCTCAAGTTGTTCTCTGACCTCCACATTTGAGCTATGGCACACAAGTAGCCATACACATGCACACATGAGCACACATAGATAGATAGATAATTAACAAATACAACAAAACATTTAAAGAATAATTTTGAAGAACAAAGCTACCCATGTACATGAAAGTCCCATAATGAAACCTATTACTTAATCCTAGAAAGACAAATTGAAAAATTAAAAGTGAAAAATAAGCTACTTCATACTAAACATTTGTGCCTCCCCAAATGCACATGTTAAAGCCCTAACTCCCAGTGTAACAACATAAAGAAGTAACTAAAATTGGGTGAGGTCATAAGATTGGGTAAGGGTGGGGGCCTCCAATCTGATAGAATTAATGACCTTTGTAATTAATTTGTTCATTTGAGTGTCTATATGATGGGGGTAGAGGTCAGAAGACAATCTGTGGGAGTCAGTTCTCTTTGTATCACATGGGTCCCAGGGATTGAACTGGGCCCTAAGGCTTCACCCACTGTATCTTTCTGCCCCGGAATCAGTGTTCTAATAAGAGACAAAAGACTGTGGCTCTAGTGGACAAAACTCTTAGAATTCAAAAGCAAAGAGGCTAGCAATATAGAGTTTTAAATGGGAAAAGTATTTTTTTACTTCTTTTTTGTTTTTTGGGAACACGATTTTCCTATGTACCACCTGCCTCTACCTCCTGAGTGCTGGGACTAAAGGCATGTACTACCTCACCTGGCTGGACAGAATCTTGATTAGTCATTTCTCAAAAGATCATTCATAAATGGTCCACAGACACATGAAAAGATGCTTAGCATAATTAGCCATTTATGAAATGCCAATCAAAACCATAAGAAGCAAGCTGTGATATGGCTCAGTGGGAAAAGGTGTGTGTGTGCAAGGCTGATGACCTGAGTTCAATCCCCAGAGCCCGCATGAAGGTGGAAAGAGAGAATTAACTTCACAAAGTTGTCCACTCACCTCAGAGCCAGCACCCACACTTATACACAATAATAAATAAACAAAATTATTTTTAAAAGCATAAAAACTCACAAAGAAATTCTACCTCACAGCCACTGGCGTGGTTGTAGTTTTTCAAAATGAGGCAGGGGGGTGTTGGGGAGATGGCTCGGTGGATGATAGTGCTTTTCCTGTACAAGCAGGAGGACCTGGCCTCAAATTGTCATGAGCCACATCAAACAACTAGACATGGTTTCACACCTGCAACTCCAGTTCTGGGGGGAGGTGAAGACAGGAAGATCTCTGGGGCTTGCTGGCACCAACCACCCTAGCAACAGTTTCAGAGAGAGACCTTGTTTCAAGGGAACAGGGTAATAGAACAGGGCCTTTACAAATACACACACAAGCACATGGACATAACACACACACACACAGACACACACACACACACACACACATCATACACCATGGGAGGATGGGGAGGGAGGAGAGAGAAAAGGAGAGAGAAATAAAAAGAAAATAAGGCTGGGGATGTAATTCAGTTGGTAGAGTGCTTGCCACCAGCCTACATGCCGCACAAAACAGGCATGGTCTCATGCCGGGCTAAGGGTGTAGGGGAAGAGGGGGAGGGAGAGAGCCCGCGACCGGACAGAGTTCCTGTGCTCAGGGCAGGTGGACTCAGGAGGACTGCCAGATGCTTTCCACTCTGCCCCAGGTGAACATCTGGCTGTGAAGCCACTGACCCCACTTGGCAGGGGGTGGACAAGGGACAGCCCCCATACCAGGTTCTCAGTTTCTGGCATCCCACGCTGGATACAGCAGAGGAGCTAAGAACAGAATAGGGGCCCCAGGGAAGAGGGCAGAGGAAGAGAGGTTCCCACGCAGGCGAGAGTCTTTAGACCGGTCCGTGGCTGGAGCACAGGAAGGCCTTCTGACGGGAAATTAGGCACGGCTCCTTAGGAGAAAGCCTATCCCATCGTCCAAGCACAGCGGGCCTTGATGAACAGACACAGTTTATGGTTTTGGAGTTTTATTGTAGAAAGGCAGGGGGAAAGAGAAAAGGTAAGAGAGAGAGAGAGACCAGCCATGGCCAAGAGGACAAAGGGGGAAAAAGGAGAGAGAGAAGAAAGGCTGGAGAGTAAGAAAGCTTAAAGAGAGAGAGGTAAAAGCTTAGAGTGAGAGAGAGAGTAAGAGGGAGAGTAAGGACAGTAAAAGCTTAAGAGAGCAAGCAGGGGCCAAGCATCCCCTCTTATAGTGGGCTTCTTATCTTGTTGTTGCTAGGTAACTGGGAGGAGTCTAGCCTGAAGGTCAGAAGCTTGGGACATTGTGTACTTGACTAAAAGCCACAGCTTCTCCTGTGGGGGCTGTGGGGGTGGTAACTTCAACAGGAGCCAGGGGTCTAGGAGACACAAGGGAACGCCTTCCGTCCCATGTAGGTGAAAATTATCACCTCCAGGTCCTACAGGGGTTCAGACCTCAACTGGACTGGAGACCAGGCTGTCTGTGCATACATAGCCCATTGCCCCACAGTCACATATGCCTGTAACGCCAGGCTTAGGAAGATGGAAGAGAAAGGCAAGACCATCCTCAACTACAGAGCAAATGTAAGGCTAGCTGGAATGCATGCGAGCCCGAGTCAAAGGACTATGCTGCATAAAAATGAAGTGCTGCTGATAACGTGCATCCCCAGAGGCTGCATACACTCTATGTGGAGAATAAATAAATGGCTATGTCCTCCCTGCAAAATATGGGAGTTCCCTCAAAGAAAGAGGACTGTAAACCTTGATTTTGTTTCTGATTTTGTTTGTTTGTTTGTTCGTTTGTTTGTTTGAATTTTTTTTTGTTCAGTTGTTGAGACTGTTCCGTACCCCAGGCTAGCCTCAAAGACAACATCTTCCCATCTCAAGCTCTCAACTGCTGGGATTCTGGGTGCATATGACCGCACTCTGTCACATAAACTTTTCAAATAGCACAATGCAGAACATAGCACAGAAGAACTGAAAAGAAATGACCGGGCAGGTGTTCTCCTGTGAACCCCCATAACACAGAAAACCCCCAAAGTAAAGTTAGTAATGCCTAGCAACAGATGAATGAATAAACAGAACTAATGCAAACTATGGAATACTGGTCAGCCCTTAAAACAGGATATAATGCTGGTACATGCTGCTGAGTGATACATTTGGAAACCTTATGCTAAACAAGAGTTGGATATGAAAGGTCACATGGTACTTTCTGGAGGTGGGGGAGGGAAGAAGGAAGTGATCATTTCACAGGAACAGTCTCCTGGGGGGCGGGGGGTGGGGGGGGAGATGAAGCTGTGGTTGAAATCTGATAGAAGTGGTCGGTTGCACAATATGATGAGCATACAGAACACCCCTGAATTGTTGCACGATATGATGAGCATACAGAACACCCCTGAATTGTATGCATTAGACTGATTTTATGTGGAGCAAATTTCACCTCAATAAAAGTAAGAGGAGAGGGCTGGCGAGATGGCTCAGCGAGTGAAGACCTTGCCTACAAAGCCTGGTTGACCTGAGTGTGATTCCTGGGACTTACACTCTAGCAGGCAGGCACTGTGAAAGCTGTCCTCTGCCTCCACTTGTGCACCGTGGCACAAGCAAACACGTTAAGCAAATGTGATAATAGTACTAAGCGCTGTTCATCTCAGCCAACAGAGGCAGATCTCTGTGAGCTCAAGGTCTACCCTAGTCTACAGAGTGAGTGCTGGGACAGTGTCTTAGCTAGGGTTTCATTGCTGTGAAGAGACAGAATGACCACGGCAACTCTTATAAAGGGAAACATTTAATTGGGGCTGGCTTACAGTTTCAGAGGTTCAGTCCATTATCATCATGGTTGGAACATGGCAGCATGCAGGCAGACATGGCACTGGAGGAGCTAAGAGTTCTACATCTTGTTCCAAAGGCAGCTAGAAGACTAGCATCCAGGCAGCCAGGATGAGGGCCTTAAAGCTCACACCCACAGTGACACACTTCCTCCAACAAGGCCACGACTACTCCAACAAGGCCACACCTCCAAATAGTGCCACTCCCTGGGCCAAGCACATTCAAACCACCACAGACAGTCAGGGCCACACAGTGAGACCCTGTCTCAAACAAAACAAACTATTTTTAAAGAGGAGAATATAGGCTGAGGGTTAACCTCAGCTTCTGAGCTGCTTGGCTTGGTGTTTAGGTGTGTGGTATCTACAAGTGCCAGTTTGTGACAGTTCACCCAGCTATACAATGCTAACTAAAGCAGAGCCTTCTAAGTATTTTGTACTTAAATAAATGAAAGTTTTGTTTTGTCCTTTTTAAAACAAAAAACAAACAAACAAACAAACAAAAAAAAAAAAAAACAGCCAGACAGTGGTGGCACACACCTTTAATCCCAGCACTTGGGAGGCAGAGGCTGGCAGATTTCTGAGTTCGAGGCCAGCCTGGTCTACATATTGAGTTTCAGGACAGCCAGGGCTACACAGAGAAACCCTGTCTCAAAAAACAAAAACAAAAAAATCAACAAAAAGTCTCTGTTGTATTTAAGATGGCAGAACTACTAAGGATGATGGGAAGGACATAAGTGTACAAGTGCTGCGTCAGTCCTGGTTATATATCAAGTATTGATATTTGATTCCCCAGGCCTCCCTGCATTCATTCTGAATTTTTGGATATTGCCATTACGCATCAGCTATCTTGGGATGAGTAAGGATGTAGTAATAATTCTGGAATTTTGGTTTCTTTAAAACACACACACACAAATATTATAAGAATGTTTTCATTTTAATCCCAGGTGTGGGGATACGGGTCTACTTCAGACTGTCCACAGCAGCTGACTATGATTTGCCTCGTGATCTAACAGAGGCATGGTTTTGCCAGCTGTAGTTTCTGCAATTGTGTGATGTTTGGAATTCTGGGAACTTTTCAGAGGGTATATAAATCTAGGGTGGTTGTTGGTCATTGTCTGGGGGGAGAGAGAGAGAGAGAGAGAGAGAGAGAGAGAGAGAGAGAGAAGTTTGTTAGTAGTCATGCTCAAAGAAGAAGCAAAAGGAAAGAAGTTACATTTAGGGGTCTCTCTCTCTCTCTCTCTCTCTCTCTCTCTCTCTCTCTTTCGTCTACCCTTCTTTCTTTCCTATCTAATGATAGAAGGGAAAACTGGAGAGATAAAAGATAAGAAAAACAAGAAACCACAAAGTACCAAAGAGCAGCTACATAGAACATGTTGTTATAAAGGCATCTAGCATCTGGTAGGAAAAGTGCCATAACGAGCTCACCACTTTGTAGGATGACAAAATAGAAGGTGGTATAGGCATGGTAGCTCATGCATGCAATTCTAACACTTGGGAAGCTGAGGCAGCAGGAGTTCCCACAAGTTTCAGGCCAACGTGGGCTGAAGAGTGAATTCCAGACCAGCCTACTCTACAGAGTAAGACTTTGTTTCAAAATAAAATGGTAACTGTTATTTATCTTAGTTACTGGGCCTTTAGCAATCCCCTTGGCTAAGGTCTGAATTCAAAACTCATACACAGAAACCTAGTCCCCAAGTAATGAGCAGAGAGGCCTCTGAGAGGTGGTGCTGTCACATAATTCACTCTTATGAACAGAGTTAGTGCCCTATAGAGGGGGCCTGAGAGAGTTTGCCTCCTATTCTACCAGGGAATGATTCAGAGTGAACCCAAATCTTCATGCTCCTTGATCTTGGTCTTCCCAAGCGCCAAAGTGGTGAGCAATAAATTTCTGTTATTTATAAATTTCTTGTTTAAGTTCTATTTTGAGACAGGGTCTCATTTTGTAGGTCCAGATGTCCTGGAACTCAGTATGTAGACCAAGTTGGCCTTGAACTCACAGAGATGCACCTGCCTCTGTATCTCCAGTGCTAGTATGTACTATCATACCCTGATATTTGGTTACAGCAACCCAAACAGACTTAGAAATTATATTGGTTTACCTGTTTGTTTGTTTGTTTAACTATAATAAACTACCTGAGACATTCTGCTTTATAATGAAAAGGGATTTTAGGCCCAGTTCTTGAGATACAAGACGAGGGAGTAACACATAGGATCAGCCCTCTTGCTTGGAGTGTCACGTGGCAAGAGGTAGGGTGTGTGTGTGTGTGTGTGTGTGTGTGTGTGTGTGTGTTCTCCCTCCATATAAAGCCACCACCAGGATTCAATTATAGGGGCTCCACCCTGATGGCATTTCTAATCTTATTTTCCCAGTGCTAGAAATGGAAGCCAGGGTCTTCTGCATGCTGGGCAAGCACTGCCACTGAGCTACAGCCCCAAATCAACCTTACCTAGCCCGAACAGCCTCCCAAAGTCCCACTTCTAAACACAGGGACAGGGTACCTTTCCATCTCTCAACACCTCACTGTTGGGAATGTCCACACACACACACACACACACACACACACACACACACACATCACCTCTTGGCATGAGACACTCAGAAGACTGATCCCACATATAACCCCCTGGTCTTGCATCTCAAGAACTCAGCCTAAATAAATCTCTTTTCATTCCCAACTGTCATCAAATGGAGATATGGAACTCAAACTCACACCCAGATAACAAGAAACACCTTTCAACTTTGAACTCCCTTCAAGGGCCTTACTCACCTTCCCTGAGTCCCACTCAGAAGTATTCACTGGGAAAGGCGATGTAACTGTAGTCAGAACAGACACAGTGTGTGTCTGGGGGTGCTCATCTTCCTCCCATTGGCTCCAACCTCAGAGAAGATGCAGACATAGAAACACACAGGCCCCTCCTTGTCAGAGGAAAGGCCTTCCTGAAATGGCTCCCTCAACCTTGAGTGACATAAGACTCCAGCCCACCTCCCTGATACTATATCATGAGATCTTCTAGACCCCTAAGGCAAGACTGCATCACTGAGCAGGCAAGGACTCCAGGGCTCATACAATACACTGTGGGGAGTGATTGGAATCCTAAGTGAGTGTGTATTGTTGACAAGGGCACGACCACATCAAGGACCCCAATGCCTCAGACCCAGGGGAATTGGCAAAGCTTTCCCTTGTGGGAATATTGACAGCGTGCACAGAAAGCATCTTCCACAGTATCCTCCCCCCATCATTACAGCAGATTGTTCCCCTTTGGAAACCTCTCACTGAGGTGAGGAGATGCCCCTCCCTGTGTTGTATTCACAGAACAAACTTGCTGAGGCTGAAGCTGGCTGCAGTAGTAGGCATCAAAAGAGAAAAGTTAGGACTTAGAATGTTCTATGTTTACTCTGTGGTCTTTCATGACATTTTAATATTTGGAACCGCATACATCTATGACTTTTCTTTTTAGATAGAATGTCACTATGTAGCCCAGGCTAGCCTCAAACTGGCAATCTACTTGCTTCTGTCTGCTGAATAATCAATCGCATTACAGGAGTATGCCCCTGTGTTAGGATGTTTCCAAGGCCATCAGACCTCTGTTTCCATGAAGTCCACTATGTTTGGAATGGAAACATTTGTGGAAAGAAATGTATCTCACTAAATAACATGCAAGGTTTTCTCTTGTCATTTTGTAAACAATATGTTCCAAAACTATTGGCATGGTACTTCCATTGTGTTAAGTATGATAAGTAAAGTATGCAGGAGATGTACCTACTATGCAGAATGCCATGACCTAATACAAAGGAGTGCAGCATCTAATTCAGTAATTACACAGGTCCTGAACCTTCAGACACGAGGAGACAAGTGTATATACGTTTCTGAAGTGACTGACCTCACACTCCTAGAACCAAGCCAGTCCTTGACTCTTCCTCCCAAGTAACAGAGATTGTAGGCATGTACTACTACACAATTAGAGGAGAAAACCTGTGGTTTGGAAGGGTTGGAGCAATGGCTGCTCATCCAGAAGACCCAGATACAATTTCCAGTTCCCAGCTGTGTGTGACTCCAGTTCCAGAGGATCTGATGCCCTTTTCTGGCCTCCAAGGGCACCAAGTACACACATAGTAATGGGTACACACACAAGCAGACAAAGCACCTCTACATATAAATTTAATTTTTTAAAGTTTTTTTTAAAATGTGGTTTGAAACAAAAAAGTCATTCTTGTAACATTCCTGAAGCCAAACTAGACTGCCTCAGCTGTAGTGAACTTGCCTAGTATGTGGAAAGCCCTGGGTTTGATCCTGAGTCTCCAGTAATTCAAAAAGAAAGAGGGGGGGAGGGGAGAGAGGGAGGAGTGGGAGAGAGGGAGAGAAGAAAGAGGAAAGGGAAGAAGAGGAGAAGGAAGAAGAGGAAGAGGAGGAGGAGGAGGAGAAAGAGCAGGAGGGCTAGATTAAAGCTGCATCAGGGAACAAGGAGAGACTCCAGAAAGCATCTTACGAACAGAACCCAAACTTCTCAAACCTCCTGGAAAGCTCAAAGGATGTAGGTGAGCTACAGAGTGGGGTGCAGGGCTGGAGTTGTAGCTTAGGGGAACAGCACTTGCCTCATATGCACAGGACCTAGGAACATCCCCAAAACAAAGGGAGAAAATAAAAGATTTGGGGCCAGGGAGATAGCTCGTCAGATAAAGACACCTGCTCACAAGCCTGATAACTTGAGGTCTAACTCAAAACCCGTGGGGTAAAATTCTTGACTTCTATAAGACTCCCATACATTTACACATAAGTGTAAAACATTTTTTTTAAAGAAAGAAGGATAGGGCAAGAAGAGGCAAAACAGGAAGAAAATAAAGAAAAAGTATCCAGAGCTGAGAATAAACAAAGATCTCTAACACCACCTCCCCACCCCACCCCGTGTCACATGGGCACCACCCTCAGCCCCGTCACCATATGGCCTCTGGGGCTGTTCTTTATGCTGTCACCAAGAAAAGCAGGACTCCATATACTCTCTCTCCCCCTCTTCCTGTTTTCTTTCAAAATAGTTTGTGTGTGTGTGTGTGTGTGTGTGTGTGTGTGTGTGTGTGTGTGTGTGTGTAAATGCCTGTGTGTGTACCTCATACAGAGGAAACATCTATCAACATTATCCTATTATCCTTCCTTTCTCCCTGCCAAGGAGTGCAGAAATGTTTCCACCACAGAAAAGAAATATTTCCGGTTTCCTCCAGCTGCCTGTCCAAGTGTTAAGTCCCCTCAATGTGGCCAAGCAGCCCAGCATCCATTTGCATACTGCCACACTACTAGGAGAAGCCAGCTGGAAGGGGTACTACATAAGAAATGGCCTCTCCCAAGGAGTTAGGGATATCATGCGCCTATAAATCCAGGGGCAAGAGCTTGCTTACCAAGAATGATACCTTTGATGGACTCTGCCTGTGGGAAGTTCAGGTAGAGTTGACCTGCAAGAGTTATGGAATCTGTCTCCCACCTCTTCTCAAAAAAAGCTATTTTACATTTTTAAGTAGCTACCTGCATTCCTCAAAGATGAGTCTTGTTCATTCCTTGGCTCAGCTGATTGCCAAAAATCTGCTAATTCATTTTCCCTGTGCAGAAGAGTCAGGATTCAGCAATTCCCGCACTCACATGGCCCTTTCTGGCTTCTATGGCTTGGTTCAGACTGAGAAGAGCTGAAGAGCTGAGCTCAGCCAAACCAAAATCCAGCCTATATCCTCCAAGCTCCCAGCCAGGATGCACTGGCCAGCAAAGCATGGGGAAGACCTTACTACAAGGTCTAGCCTGGCTTTCCCAGATGACCCTTATTCATCTCTCAGTGCCTGAGCTATGGTAACTACCAACCCACCTCAGCCATCCACCACCACACACACAAGGTTCCCTTTGCATCATAACCTCAACTCTGTCTACACACTCCTCCTCAGCCTATTCGTATATATTACCTGTGTGTATACACGTGTGAGTGCAAGTGCCTGTGTCAGCCAGAAGAGGACAGTAGATCCCCTGGGACTCAAACGCAGGTCCTCTGGGAGAATAACCAATCCAATGTTGTTAACCACTGAGCCACCTCTCCAGCCCTTTACACACACACACACACACACACACACACACACACACACACACACTTTGTTTTCTGAGACAAGCCTTTCACTGACCTGGAACCCCACAAATGCGTTGAGTTAGCTAGACAGCCCCAGAGATCTACTTTGTGACTTCCTCTCCAATGCTAGGATTACAAGTGCATGCCTGCCTTTTTTAGGTGGCTTCTAGGAATCAAACTCAGGTCCTCAAGCTCACAAGGCAAGCACCTTACTGACTAAGCCATCCCTCCAGCCCCCTCATCCGCATGCAAATAGCTTGATACCAGGTAAACTGTCCCTTCAAGTTTAGCCAAATCCTAGAGCTGGAAACAGCTCTCTACTGCAAGCAATTCAGGGCCTACCTCCTTTGTGGGGTTACCACATCCTGGGTAACAATTGCCAGACATAACCACCACAGGACCCATTATCAGTCAACTAGGAACAGCGCTACACCCCAGAGCAGAGGCCGCCGTGGTTCTTCATATCAGCCAAACCAAAGGCTGCTGATTTAGCCTCATTCGTCCTACTTCAGAAACAGTGAGGCTCCAGCCCACAATCTTCCCTCATCAGCCAGACCTAATTCTTTCCAGTGTCCCCGCCCCTGGCCCCCCCAGTGTGATGTGCAGGACTCTACCTAGAGATGAAGCAGTCTGACAAACTTCCAAAGGTGGCTAGTTAAGGAAACTTGGCTTGCTGTACCTAAAGAACTGTACTTTTTACATTGATTTATTCATGCATTCGTTCATTATATATCTGTGTGTGTGTGAGTGCGCGCGCACACGCGCACGCACGCGCGCGTGAGCGCTCACATATATATCTGCTTGTACATGTGGAGGTCAGAGGACAACTTATAGAAGTTCGTTCTCTCCTATCACGTGGGTCCTGAGGATCGAACTTGGGTCATCAGGTTTAACAGCAAGCACCTCTACCCACTGAGCCATCTCACCAGCCTAATACTAACACATTTATTAAAGGCGCAATAATTTGTCACCTATTACAGTGCTGTGGCATAATATTTATACTAGTTTATACTAAATAATAAACAACATGTTGACTATAGTAAATTGTTACCGTTTTGAAGCAACAGCTTTTCCACTCTACCCTCTTCTGGAATTTCCCTCAACCTATTTTCCCCAACCTCTTTCTTGCCAAATCCTTACCACATACCACCCGTCATTTCCTCACTGGAACATATTATTTTTGCAGGTCACTCTGTCTGGGTTCAGTACCACTGGCTCTCGATTCTTCTGCTGTTGCTGCCCCCATAAGTAGGGTCCAGAGCTCTGTACATTTCCAGAACTAACTCTGGTGCCAATTGCCACCTATTTGCAATTTCCGCTAGACACCTTGCTGGGACTCTAACCTGCTCCTTGGTCCATGCACATGTCTCCAGGCACCTCCAGCTCCACCATGAACACATAGCCTTTGCCCCAGCACTGTCTTCTCCCTCTTATTTCTTCAGAGAAGCTCTCTAGAAACCTGGGAGCCCCTTAGCCCTCACCAAAACCCTCTCAGGAGTGCCTGGGCAGTGTATATCCTCTGGTCAGCTTCTCTGAGCCTGCAGTCATTACCCACCCCCATGACAGCCCCACCCCCTCAGCTGGATTTCAGCCTCTTGTGGACCCCTTTGTCACTCCTGTGCACCCCCCCCATGTACCCCTTTCCCACTTATCCATCCCTGACGCTTCATCAGACCTCTCCCCAGATTTAGGACCTTCCATAGTTCCCTACCACTCACAGGAAAGTCTAAAACCTCTGTCTTTTTGGAATGGCTTCACTTTCCTCCTCCCACCCCATGCCCTTCCCCCCCCCCCCACTCCCCCACTCCACCCCGGGCAGCACTCACTCCAGAATGCAGTGCAGCGTTCAGACACACTTCTGTTACTTCACTCCTTCTCTTGCTTCCGATGCTCCCTTGAGAATGCCTACCCATAAGTCACTGCTCTCTCCCACACCTTCTCCAAATGCTCTCCTTGTGGCCTCGTGTGATCCTTGTAGTATTAGATTGCTCTTGTTTCTACCCGTGTTTATTCAAAGGTCTGTCTTCCCAGGCATGGTGGTATACACCTGCGATCCCAACACTCAGGAATGCCAGGGGAAGGGGAGGAATAGGAGGAAGGGATGACAAGGCTAGCCCCATCTACATAGTAAATTCCAAGCCAGGCTAGACCTGAAGACAGCTGAAAACCAGGACCTGGTGAGATAATTCAGTGGATAAAATACAAGCCCGGTGATCTGAGTTCAAATCCCTGCAACCTATGCTGGAATGAGAGCCAACTCCTAAGAGTTAGTGCATGCTTATCATGCACACCACACAATAATAATAATACGTTTTAAATGTCCTTTCAGCAATCAGAAACATTGAGAACCAGTGTCTTAGATACTTTTCTGTTTGCTCTGATAAAACACCATGACCAAGGCAACTTATAGAAGAATTTATTGGCACTTACAGTCTCAGAGGGTGAGGGCATGACCGTCATGGCAGGGAACACGGCCGCAGACAGGCAGGCAGGCAGGCAGGCGTGGTGCTAGAGCAGTACCTGAGAGCTCACATCTTGATCCATACGCAAAAAAAACAGGGCATAGTGGCACTTGACTTTAGTCTCAGCACTTGTGTGGCAGAGACAGGTGGATCTCTGTGAGTTCAAGGCCAGCCTGCTCTACATATGGAGTTACAGGGCAGCAAGGGCTGCATAAAGAGACCCTGTCTCAACAAACAAACAAAGCAGAAGACAGAGGGGAAGGGAGAAGGAGGGTGCACTGGGAATGGTGTAGGCTTTTTAAACCTCAAAGCCCACCCCCAGTAACGCCCCTCCCCCAACAACATTACCTCCTCATTCTTCCCAAATAGTTCCTCCAGCCAAGCATTCAAAAATACATGAGCTTATAGGAGCCATAGGTATCATTCAAACCCTCACGTAGGCATCATAGCGCATGCCTAGCATGTCGGCAGTGAAAAGGCTGAAGCAGAAAGATTTCTATGCGTTTGTGGCCAGCCTGAGCTACGAAGTCAGTAGTCAGTTCCAATCCACACTGTGTGTGTTAAGAATCTACTTTGTGCCGGGACCTAGAGCCCTAAAAACATAGCAGTAAAGAAGACAAACACGGACTGTAATGGACCTCAAAGGCACCGTTTTTCACGTATTCCTCCTCCTCAGAAACCACTTCCTGCCTCCTAGCTCAGTGCTGACAGAGAACGAGCATAAAGAACCACCAGGGCAGGACAGGATCTCTGTGGGCATTCAGCCAGCCCCAGCCCCAGCCCCCATGCCTCCCCAGGGGACTCTTACTAAAGAATACACCTACACCCCCAGCCCAACCAAGGTGGAAGCAAGAGAAGGAGTTCAAGGCTAGCCTGTGCTACAGAGTGATGCCCTGTCTCAAAAAACGAACAACAAAACATCTCCCCCACTGTGTCCCAGCCTCTCCCTAAACCTTCCGCAGCTCCCAGCTGCCAAGTCCAGACAGGACCCCATTTCTCCAGTCTCCATTACGCATTTGCTGCCCTTCCACTTCGCTCTGCTTTGATCCTAGGCCTTTGCTCATGCTGCCACCTCGGTCTTAACCGCCTCTTCTGCCTCCTGCTTATTTATTGCAGAGTAAGAACTGCTTCCGCTAGCAACCAAAGGCAGGAGTCCTATGGGTGTAACTGGATGGTGTTGTGTCAACTTGACACAAGCTGGAGTTATCACAGAGAAAGGAGCCTCCCTTGAGGAAATGCCTCCATGAGATCCAGCTGTGAGGCATTTTCTCAATTAGTGATCAAGGGTGGGAGGGTCCATAGTGGGTGGTGCCACCCCTGGTAGTATTGGGCTCTATAAGAAAGCAAGCTGAGCAAGCCTGGGGAAGCAAGCCAGTAAGTAACATCCCTCCATGACTTCTGCATCAGCTCCTGCTTTCTGACCTGCTTGAGTTCCCGTCCTAACTTCCTTTGGTGATGAACAGCAATGTGGAAAGTGTAAGCTGAATAAACCCTTTCCTCCCCAACTTGCTTCTTGGTCATGATATTTATGCAGAAATAGAAACCCTGACTAAGACAGTGGGTCAGCAGAGTAGCCCCGGAGCAGCTGCAAAACTCATCTCTGCCCTCGTCCAGTTGGCTGAACGCATCACCAACGGATATGTGCACCGACCGGTTGATTGTGGACTGGTTCACTTCACGTCTGGCCATTATCAGGCAGGTGTGTCAGAGCACAGCATGGCAGGTCTTCCTCCCATGGCAGCCAGGTGAGACTTGCACACTGTGTTTAGGGGAAACCATCAGCCAAAGCATCCATGGTCAAACCCATAGCCAATGTGAAGGGTGCACGGATCTGGAGCATCATCCACATAGGGATCAGCTGTACTCTGCCCCTGCTAATGTGTCCCAAGCCTTCACAGTAGACCTGTCCTTCACGAACCACCCATAATACTGTCAGTCCAACAAGTCCATAGCATAACCTCTAATATGCATCTAACCTCCAGGAGGGTGGGGTTCCTCCAGGACACTCCTTGGAGGGGGATCCTCTTGATTCAGAGGTCCATGAACTAAAACCGTAAGTAATCTACCCCCCCATATGAAGCAAGGATGGGATCTGCTCGATAGAGGGGGAGAAATAAGCACAGAGAATTGCCCAAGGCAGTTCTGAACTTGAGCCAGGAACATGGAGTCAGAACCATGCTCCAGAGGCGGTATTGCAGCTAAAGAGATCCCCGGGTTTCTTAGCTCTTGGCCACACCCTCTGGCTCTTGGTCCTACCTCCTAAGCATCACTTCCTCCTATTCCTTTTCTTCCCCTCTTCTTGTGTGGTATATGTGAGTTATGTACAGATACACTCCCCTGGGCACTCACACACGTAGAGGCCAAAGGCTGGGTCCAGATGTCTTCCTCAATTACCCTCAACTTTATTGTTCTCAAAAACTTGTATGCATGTGTGTGCGTGTGTGGGCATCAGTTCTTCTGGAGCAGGGATTATGGGTAATTGTAAGCAGCCTGACATGGGTGCTGGGGACTAACTCTAATCTTTTTTAAGAATAGCCAGCAGCTCTTAACTGATAAGCCACCTCCACCTTAGGTTTTGAGACAGAGTCTCTCACTAAACTTTGTGCTCATCATTCAGGCTAGACTGAGCTCCCAAGATCTACCTCTTTCTGTCTCCACCACCACCACCACCCACCCCTTCAGTGTCGGAGTTCTAGGCATATGCTGCCACACCCAACTTTTTAAGTGGGTGCTGTCAATCAAACTCGGGCCCTCCCTTTTCTCCCACTTTCATCTCCCAGACCCTTCTCTTCTTTTCCCTGAGAAAAAGCTCATGTGTGCTTAGACCTGCTTCCTGTCCAACGAAAGCTGGGTTCCACTTTCACCCTGAACGTTTCCCAGTCCTTTGGCATCCAGCTTTCTGCAGCTTTGTCTAATATAATATTCTTTTAAAACCTTATGGGCTTTCTGTGACTGCATCTTGAACCCATGTGTGCACTAAATGCCACACCCATGATTAATTTCAGAAAGATTCTACGTAGGCTGCTGAATCTTTAATATTCTCGGAAGCCCCTCTGTTGAGCTCAAAGAGTCTGCAAAACACCATGAAATACTTCCTGGGGTCTTCCCAAAGGCCCTGCAGCTACGCTCTTGGTTTAATCTTTCCTTTAGGCCATTTTCTTACTTTGAGAATCCAGTCCCTCACAGGCTGAGCATGAGGGACAGTTTTATTTTCCAAAGCACAAACTGGGCAGGACCTACTTAGCTAGTCCCACCCCACCCCCCACCCCACACTGCCACACCCTTTCAATAGTCACACAGCTAGAAGCATCCAAATGTCACTTTCAGCACTCTTTCTAGATTCCTTTAGAACTCACAACTTCATTAAAGCACTGCCTGACCACGTGGTGGTAATACACACCTTTAAGCACTCGGGATCCCCTGCAGAGGCAAATGGATCTCTGAGTTGGAGACCAGCCTGGTCTATAGAGTAAGACAGGACAGCCAGGACCATACAGAGAGACCCTGTCTAAAAAAAAGCGGGGAGGGGGGAGAAGGAAGAGGAGGGAGCAAAGGAGGAAGAGGAAGAAGAGGAGGAGGGGTATAGTAATTTGAATAAAAATGGCCTCCACAGGCCCATAGGGAGTGGCACTATTATGAGGTGCCCTGTTAGAGGAAGTGTGTCTCTGGGGATGGGCTTTTGGGGTTTCAGAAGCTCAAGTCAGGCCTGGTGGCTCTCTCTTCCTGCTGCCTGTAGATCCAGATGCAGAACTCTCAGCTCCTTCTCCAGCACCACGGCTGCTTCCTGCTGCCATGCTCCCGCCACGATGATAATGGACCAAACCTTAAAACCTCAAGCCAGTCCCAATTAAATGTTTTCCTTTATAAGAGTTGCCGTGGTCATGGTGTCTCTTCACAGCAATATTGTTGCGGTCATGAAAGACCTTAACCAAAAGCAATCTGGGGAGGAAAGGGTGTGGTGTGCTTTGTTTTCTCATAGTTCCATGTATCTGTTCATCTTCAAAAGCAGTGAGGGCAGGAACTCAAGCAGAGTAGGAACCTGCAGGCAGGAGCTGATGCAGAAGCCATGGAGGGGTGCTGCTTAAAGGCTTGCGCCCCATGGCTTGCCCAGTGTGCTTTCTTATGGAACCTGGGACCACCAGCTTAGGGGTGACACCACCCATAATGGACTGGGCCCTTCCACATCAATCACTAATTAAGAAAATGTCCTTCAGGCCTAACTACAGCCTGCTTTTATAGAAGCATTTCCTCAATTGAGTTTCCGTCTTCTCTGATGACTCTAGCTTGTGGCAAACTGACTTAAAACTACCCAGGGCAGCCAGCCTGAGCTGCACAGTTCAGAAAAAAGAAAAGAGGGTTCTTGAGGTGGGTCTTTGGCTCAAGGTGCTTGCCACAAAACTTGATGACCCGAGTTTAACCCCTGGGTGCCACATGGTAGGAAAGAACCAACTTCTGCAAATTGTCCTCTGATCACCACACATGGGCCATGGCATGCAAAAGGACATACACGAACATACACAATAAAGTGTAAAGAAAAAAATTATCTTAGCCTGTGTTCTATTGCTGTGAAGAGACATCATGACCAAATCAACTCTTACAACAGAAAACATTTCGTTGGGGCTGGTTTGCCATTTCAGAGGTTTAGTCCATTATCATCATGACAGGGAGCAAGGCAGCACACTGCCAGATATGATGCTGGAGAAGGAGCTGAGAGTTCTGCATCTGGATCTACAGGCAGCAGGAAGAGAGAGACATCAGGCCTGACTTGGGCTTTTGAAACCTCAAAGCCCACCCCCAGTGACACACTCCTTCCAACAAGGCCACACCTCCTAGTCCTTCTCAAGTAGTGCCACTCCAATGACCAAGCATTCAAATATATGAGTCGATGGGACCATTCCTATCCACACCACCATATACTTAAATTCAAGGGGGTTTTTGGTTGGTTGGTTGGTTAGTTTTGGTTTAGCAAAAAAGAAAAACTAGAAGAAAAGAGATGTGTTTATCTCACTGATTTGGAATATGAAGCCCAAGGTTGTAGACCCATCTGTCAGTATCTGGTAGGACCCTTCCTTCCAGCTGCTTCTGGGGAGTTTGTAGAAGACTCACAAGGAAGAAAGATCACACGGAGTGGAAGCAAAAATGAGATGAGACTAATCCAGTCCTTCATTAACCCACTCATGAAGATGCAACCCTTGTGGCCAAATTACCTTCCACCTTTTAAGAGTACCACCATATTCATACAGGTGTACTGGGGACCGAGCTTCTAGAGTGGATGTCTGGGAGAGTCACACACATCTAAACCACAGCAGGTCTCCTGTCCCCTAGGTCACCACACCCAATGTTTTTCCAACTGTGTAACCACTACATAGCACAAGCACTCTTGTTCCAGACACCCTGTAATTTCCTTAGTAAGAAAGCTTGGGACCAATCAGGTAGCTACAGAACAGGCAGG